>NW_006263406.1:123169-132608 GCF_000469605.1 Apis dorsata
ATTATTTCTATAAATATTCTATATAATATTTCTATAAACTGTAATAAAATTAATTTATTAAGATTAAATTATATTTTTTATATAAAAAATAAAGAAGTATATGGTTTATAAAAATTTAAATAATTATGATTTTCAATTCGTCGATATCTTTATGTATATGCATGTGCCTAATATAAAATATTAATTTAATTTTTTTAATTTATATATATTGCATTACAAATTCATAATTAATTTTAATAAAATATATATTATTTATATTTTTATATTAAAATGTTCGAAATTTTTTTTATCTAATTAAATAATAATTTTTTAAATGATATATTTATAATTGTAAATTTAATAATAAAATTATTATAAAGTAAAAATCATAATTGTAATAATTATTGTTTTTAAATTAATAAATTTTATTATCTTGACTAATGTCAAACAAATAAAAATCTTATATACAGTTCTCGGCATACATACAATTTAGTAGTGGGGTAGTATGTTATAGAACATAATCACATCAGTGTAGGTGCTAGAGTAGCCAGCACCGGTATGTTATCAGTTCGTGGTTGAGGTTGTACGATACGGTTTAAACGATATAATTTGACAGATACTAATTTAGCTTTTCAAAAAATCATTTTAAATTTGTGCAAAAATTATATAATACACGCATAACACGAAATTAATTAATCATAAAAAAATATCGTTTTATTCTTCATCACTCAAGAACTGGTGGTCAAAATGGCGGAAAAGAATGACTCGCCGGGTTCCACTTCAACTTCTACCGGACATGAAAGTCAACCACTACTTTCAAGTTTTATAACTGAAATTGTAAAGAGTCCAATAAATCTTATTTTAGTAGGCGTAATTGCCCTTTTGGTTTATAAAATTGTTAAAAGTAAGACAAAGATTGAAGAACCTGTGAAAGAAATAAAAAAACTGCCACAATTGCGTCGTGATTTTACACTTGAAGAGTTAAAAAAATATAATGGTAAAGGACCAGATGGACGAATATTAATTGCTATAAATGGTAGTATTTATGATTGTACTTGTGGTGCCCATTTTTATGGTCCTGGTAAGTATTTAATCACTTTTACTAATTTATATGATTAGAAATGAGTTCATATCGTTATTACATACAAAATTACTTAATTGTTATATTTTCTTACCTACCTCAATTTTTTAATGTTCTTCATTTTTATCTTGGTTATCGCTTGACCTCGGCTTACGTAAAAATAATTTACAAACATCATGAAACTGTGATAATTAACTAAATTATGATAGAACATGATTGAGATTGATAGTAGATGACTTTTACATTTCATTCATTATTTAATTATGACATTATAATTAATTATAACATTCAATTACAATATATAAAAAATCTCATTAAATAAATTAAAAAATTTATCTATAAAAATAGTTAACAAATAAAATTATTTTTAATTTTTTTTTAAATCATATTTAATTTATTTTTTTTATCTATTTTACATATAGGTGCCCCATATGAAGTATTTGGTGGAAAAGATATTAGTAGAGCCTTAGCAAAATTTTCATTGGAAACATCACAGGAATATGATGATTTAAGTGATTTGAAAACTGGAGAAATGGAATCTATAAGAGAATGGGAAGAACAATTTAAAGGTAATTATTTAAGACATATTTTTTCAATAAAGAATATGAAGTTATAAAATACAAAATGATATTTGTTATTTTAATTTAAAAGAAAAAGTTTTTAGAATTTTTTTATATATCTTAATATCAATATATCATCACAATAAATCTTTGTGTATTAAATTTTAGTTTATAAAATTTGAAAGTGAATTTATTTTATATAATTTAAATTATATTAAAATTAATTACATTAAAATTAATCATATACTATAAATATCATTATTTTCATTTTTTTTTTTTTTTTTTTAAAAAAAAAAAAAAAATGAAAATAATGATATTTATAGTATATGATTAATTTTAATGTAATTAATCTTAATATAATTTAAATTATATTAAGATTAATTACATTAAAATTAATCATATACTATAAATATCATTATTTTCATTTTTTTTTTTTTTTTTAGAAAAATATGATTATGTAGGAAGATTACTAAAACCTGGTGAAGCACCTACAAATTATTCAGATGAGGAAGATGAAGGTAGTCAACTTGAAAATGAAACAAAGTCCAAGAATGATTGACTGTTTGATTGCATATCAAATGTTAAACAGTCAAAAGGATATTGCGCACACACCATTGAAAGAACTCTTAAAATTGTAGCTAATGAACATATTTATGAACATTTATCTGGATATTTTACTACATCATAATGATAAAATAAAAATTAAAATGGTATCTTTTGATCAAGTTAAATGATTATTCAAAACTGATGTTATATGTAAAGACTTTTTTTGAGTATCCAATTTTTCAATCAACAAGGATACTTTAATAGTATAATGTTTTTATATATGTACAAAAGATTTCTTATACACATCTATAAAACTGGCACTAGAAATAAGAAAAGTTTTGAACTATATTCCATTAAATATCTTTGTTTATATTCATTCATGTTTTGCCATATAGCATTTGATACATGTATACATGTATTTGGTCTGTAATCTTTAATAAAATGGTGTTATATTTGATATACATTTGAAATTTAATATTAAGTTAATGCAGTACTCTGCATATTTATATTATGAGAATAATAATTGTTTCTTAAAATAAAAACATTATGCTTTTTAAAAACAATATGATACCATCTTAAAATATAACACAATTTCAGTTGTTACTTAATTAAATATACTTAATTAAATATAATATTCTATTACTTAATAATATATTTTCAAAAATATATATTAAGTATATCAAAATTTAATTAAAAAATGAAAAATTTTTGAAAACATTGCTTAGAAAACAATAAAATTCCATTTGAAAATTTGTAAAAAAAAACACGTTTACTAGTCTTTTATATATATAAAAAAAAGGAATACATAAAATTTACTATAAATTTATATGTTGTAATTGTTATTAATATATTGCAGAATTGCTAATATTTGCAACATTGTTTATAACATGACAAATTCTTTATTATCATGTAATTATTTAATAATTGT
Organism: Apis dorsata; assembly: GCF_000469605.1. Lineage (NCBI taxonomy): Eukaryota > Metazoa > Arthropoda > Insecta > Hymenoptera > Apidae > Apis > Apis dorsata. The sequence goes on from NW_006263406.1 coordinate 126,264, forward strand.
TTTCAAATTAAAATAAAGTAATAACATTATTGGAAAATCAATACACATATATAATTTTAATATATATGCATTTTCTTAACAATTAGTGCAATTAATCTAATCTTAGTTCTGTTTTATAATAAAAAAGTATATGATTAATATTAATTGCAGTAAATAATGAATTTTAAATTTTCTTAATTGTTTAAATGATATTAGTTAATTGATATTAAATAATTATATATAATTAAATGGAATTTATTTGATTTTATTTATAAAATTAATATTTTCATTGATTTTTTAAATTATTTGTAAAAAATAGAAAAAGATTTGAGTGTAATTTAAATAAAATTTATTGTGCAATATTCTAAAAATGAATGTGCAAATGATATTATATTCTATACGCTGCATTTATGCCACAATGTTTTCAGAAAAAACATTCCTACAAAACAAAAATATTTGTAAATTCTGTAATTATATCATATCAATATTTCATATTTATATATAATTTTGATTTCAATATCAACTTTATTGAAAAAATTGCATTTTTTTTAAATAATATAATGCACTTTATGCAAGTCACATTCACTTAATTTTTGGTACAATTATCATGTAATAAGAGACTGAATCAGTTTTTTGAGAAAATTTTTATTGTTAATTTTCTTAACATTTCAGTCATAAAAATAATGATATTGTTCTAATATATATTTGTATATGTATAATTATTATACATATTCTTTTAATTCATATAAAACCAATTCGTTTAAATTAAAATTTTAATTAAATATTTGAGTAAATTAAATATACTTAATATGTTATTTTATTGTATACGTAATTTATTAATTCATGATTTAATGTTTTATTTCTACTTTAAGGTAAACATGAAAAATGTTATTTCATATTATATTTTTTTTGTTACATGATATGATATGTTTGTGTGTTAATTACTTAATCAATTATATTGATCAGTTATTATATTGAAATTTATGATTAAAATTATTTATAGAAAATGTTAAATATTGATGTTGCAATGTACTTTTTGTTATCAAAAAATGAGTAAATAGTTTGTAAAATGCAGATGTAGATATTCAATTGTTATATTCAGGTAATATTAATTCTCGTTTATATTAAAAAAAAATTGTTTCTTTCAAGCAAGTTGTTTATTTATTTATACTTGATTTATTCCTTAATATATTTAAATTCTTGCTATATTATATATTATATATATAAAAATGAATCATAATTTTAATTTTATGAAATTTTAGAAATGTATCGCATTAAAAATTTTTTTAGTGCGAGTATTACAATAAAAATTCAATTTTATTTTATTAATTTATATTTCTGCTAAGATTTCTTTAAATTAAATAAATTAATTTAACGAAATTAATAATTAAATATTATATTAAAATATTAATTTGCAAATTGTACAAACAAATATTCTGCAAATTATTATTAAATTATGTAATTATTATATTATATAAATATAAAAAAAATAAATAAATATATTTAATTTCAAATTTGTAATATATTTATGTATTAAATATATTATGTATTAGATGTTTGATTTCATCTATGTCTGTATATATATATAATTCAAAAGAGTAAATTCATTTTAAAATACATATTTAGAAATTATTTTTATCTATATTTTACTTTTTATTTATTCAATTATTATAAAACAATATATAAAATATATTTATTATATATCTTAAAAAATAAAATATATTAAAATAATTATTCACATTTTATATGTTGTCACAATTAAATTACATTGATTTTTTAAATGCCAAAAAACTAAATTATTATAATAATGTTTAAAATATGTTTTTATAAAAAAATCTCAAAAAAAAGAAAGATATTTTCAAAGCATCTTTAAAATGATCATATAAGCATAACGAGGGTTGTCTTTGATTTATGATGTAACGTCATTTAACTGAACTTGGAGATTTATCTCAACCTGTGAATAGTCTTTTTATGACTTTGATACGATTTGAACACAAACGACCTTGCTCCTATAATTCATTTCAATTATTTTAAATAAATATATATAATTCCAATTTTTTTTCGGTAATTTTGTATCATAAAACTTTAAGAAAGAATATTTTATTATTTTAATTTTTTATTATTATTCTTTATTGTAACAATGTATATTTCTTGTATTGTTGTAAATTTTTTTTCAATTTCTAGCAAAATATTAAGGACTGTAATAAGAATATCAAGATTCAAAAAATGACCTTGTATCTTTAATTTATCACAATTATTTATTACGCAAATATATAATCCATAAATTGGCATTGAATAATTAGAATTTTTATGCTAAGAAAATTATACATTTCTTTTTTTATTTAATGTAAGATTAAAATTATTTTTGCTATATATTCGTACTTTATTTATGATAAAATGCATAACAAATTAAATTTATAATTATTACAAATAATATGAGATGGAATCGTATCGTATCGACGGCGAGATTACAAAAACTACGTCCCTTATCACAGTAGATAACGATGGCGATATCAGTGACTCAAAGCTAGCATGAAAATAACCCATTTGGTTTATAACAATTGAAATGTAACGTTAATATAATTAATATTAATTTTTACTATGCAAGAGATTATTATTAGATTTTTTTAATAATTTGATATATTAATCAAAATTAGAAATCGGTTAATGTATCTTTTATAGACATTTTGATTATTTCTTAAAAATATAAGAATATATAGTACGCATTATATTATATAGAATAATTTTATAAATAATAACAATTTATTCTTTTATTATAAAATATAATGTATATATAATACAAAATTAATTATTTAATGAATAAAAAATTTAAAAAAATAAGTTAATAGAATAGCATCATTAACACTGTAACGTTTTTTTTTATGAATACTTTTACGTAACACTTGGGTAAGGACTATCGATAAATTTTCATGTTGTTTGCTATTTTTACGTATTTTCTCTGTATGTATTATTCTTTACAAATAATTTAAAAATATAATATATGAATATATAATTCGAAAATAAATGAAATATACGAAAGTTTTTTAATAAATTGAAAACATACATAATTGATTCTAATACTAACTATATTAAATATAAATCTGGCAACAATGAAAGGGTTCAGTCTCGGTAAGTCTCTAAACATAACCTATCTAATATAATTTCCCGCGATTTTATGAAATGTTTCTTTATGATAATATATGTTGTCATGGTAATTGATAAATAGTGTTATATTGAAATAAATATAATTTAAGTATAATATATTCTATTGCATCCCAATAAAATATTAAAATGAACTTGTGCTATAGTATATTATATGTAGTATATCAATATATATAATTAATATAACACAATTTCATTTCTTACTTTATTTGATTTTTGCCAATTCTTTTCTTATTTATATATTTATTTAAGATTTTAAATTTAAAATTTAAATTTAATATTATATTAAGTTTTTACAATAAAATACAAATTTTCAATAGCATTAATACATGGTAAAACATAATTTTTGTATCTTAAGATTTTATAAATTAATAATATCATAATATTAATATTATTAGTATTAAAAAAAATTATGATAATTAAAAATCAAAATATTTAGTTTTTTTTTTAGTTTCAAAGAATGAAGAATTATAAAAAAAATATTATAAATGAATTATAAATAAATAGTTATTATTCTTCAAGAAAATTAAAACTTATAAAATATTGATTTTGAATATTTTTTTGATTTATAAATTTGATTTTTTTGGTTCTGATTTTGCCAAAAGTAATATAGATATAAAAAATCTTATATTTTTTAATAGTATACTTGTGAAATGATGTAATGAAATATTTAAAACTTATAAAAAATACTATTTCATTTTTTTTATTTTTCAACCTATTTTTTTAAAATATATATTACAAGAAACAAATTTTAAAAAATAGATAATAAATTAATTTTAATAACAATTTTTACTTTAACTTAAAAATTTAAAGATTTTATCATACATTTTTCTTTTTATTCAATTATTAAATATAAATATCATAATATTAAAATAATCAATAGCTAATATTAGAATGTTGGAATATTAAATTAATGAATCTAAGATTTATTTTTATAAAATTAATCATAATATAATTTTTTAAGTATGGAATATCTAAGATATAATTTGCAATTAAAATTCCACATTTTTTATAAAGATAATGAATTTTTTTTAATGATTTGAATAAATATTATGACATTTATTAATATAAATATTATTAAAAACTATAATTGATTTTAAAAGAATATTAAAAATACATTTCTATTAAAAGCAAAATAAAATTCAAGACTAAAAATAACATTGAATATTTGATATCGTATTTTAAATTAATTAATTATTTAATTATTCTTATTATTATATAGTATATGAATAAATATATTATTAAAAGATTATCAAAAAAAATTATTAAGCTCACTTATTCTTAATAATTAAAATTAAGAAAAAAATAACGGATACAAGCGACTAGCAACACCTCATAAAGAATTGCCGTCGCTGTCGCTGTCACTGAAATGGGTGGCTAGGTGGCTGCTGCCACGGCGTCATCTAATTCCCGTCCCATTTCCAATACTCCCTCTCTTCTCATGTTCACCTTTTTCTTTACACAATTCTGTGTATCTGACACTATCGTGCGCGTGCGAGCGCACACAAACGCATGTCTGAAAGAGCGAGAAAGAACAAAGTAGAAAAAAGAGATGGAAACAAGTTCACGCACAATATATGCGTGCACTGAGTCGCGTGCCGTTCGCACCTATCACGAGTCAGATTCTCTTTCTCGAACAGAGGACGTTCTGCGCAACGCAACTCCCCACCTTGTATATGTGTACATTCTTCCTTTTAACCTGTCGATCGAGAAATCCCTGGCCATCTTGTAATGATATCCCTTTATCACTCTTGATTTTGTCAATGCAGTAATAAATACAATTTTTGAGTTTCTTGTCATTCCTAATATGCAAATAGATATTTATTAAAAAAAAGTTTATAGATACAAATTCATCATGAATATAATCATACAAATATTTTAATTTTATAATTACAAAAGAGAAAGCGATATGGATATTTGTACATATAATTTACAAATTTCAATGAATGAATTATGTATAAAGATATTCAAAAAATAGAATTTTTGAAAATCAATAAATACTATTTAAATACAAAACTAGTTGTTAAATATAATTTTGTAAACAAAATATGATTTATAAAATAAAAAAATATAATATATTTATTGATATATATTCAATGATTCTATTATTCGTATTACATAATACTTGCAAAAATCCTGAAGGTTATGTCGAAAAAGGTGTATATTCATAATCAACATTTTAATACAATTTTACAATTTAATAAAAATTTATTAAAAAAGTAGTTTTATTTCGATAAAAATATTATGTATGTAAAATTTATAAACATTTTACTTATGACACATTACAATAAATATTAAAAAGTTTACATATATATAAATATAAATAGAAAAAAATTTTTAAATAATTTAAAAAATATGTACATAGAATATCATAAATTACAAAATATCTTAATGAATTTGTCTCTAATACATAAATTATATCATGCAAACTATTATCTCGATATTTTCCAGCAATAAGAAACAATTAGGCTAGAATTTTTTTAATTTTTTTAAATTTTGAACATCACTAAAGCGAAGTAAATTGTTAAAAGTAGTTTATTATATAATTTTATCGTATTATTAATTTTTTCTATAAACGTATTCTAATACCAATGATAAATCTAATTCAAGAAGCATCTTACAACCACTATGTAAGACCGGCCTTTATCAAATGGCGGCAGAGGAATAAACGAAATTCTCGCGGCTGTTGGACCGGCGGCGTGAACGTAATCACAGCGTTCGTGGCCTCGCAGCAGTTTGACCAATAATAGCAAGTGATTAGGTCACATGATCATATAGACCAATCAGATGGCTAGTCTAATGTCACGGCAACTATACGGAACCAGTCGGACATTTTCTGACAAGCGTAGAAAAACTTCTCGTCAACAGCAGCCGCCATTTTACGTTAGCCGATACTCGTGCGGTGCAGAACTCTCGCGATCGCTTTTCCCGAGCGAATTTCTGTGGCGCGCGGTGGCCGCCCCGGAGCCGACTCATTTGTTCGTCTTTGCCTCCTGGCGTCCGTGATTGCCTCGAATGTGTGGGGAAAGCGAGCCGCGTCCGCGGTGATCATTCGCGCGCCCCGTGTCGCAGTGTACCAAGGCGAGAGAAGAGGAGAGAAAGATGGTGCCAGCGGGCCTCAAGAGCGATATCGTTGCTGCGAGCTAGCGCCGTGCGCGCAGCCAGTCCGCCACACTTGAGTGTTTGACGAGTCGTGAGCGACCG
>NW_006263406.1:132659-133088 GCF_000469605.1 Apis dorsata
CCGAATATAACGTGAGAACTCGTTTGGTGGTGTGTGCATTTAATCTGAGTGGTGATCCTCAGAATTACGATACTGATAGTCTTATTAATTTCTCGGCCTGTCCCGTTCTCGCGCGAGTGGTCCGTGCATCTATCGAAAAATTTACTGTGTGTGTAGGCTTTAGCGCGGGGTTCGACGTACCCCCGACGATGCCCAATGGTTGATCGTGTATCGAAGCGTGCTCGGGGACGCTCCACGCGCCGCGGTTTTCATTGTTATTGTCATGCTTGCGAATATGTTAAGAGCTTGGTGAATTTTTGCGGCTTCACCGAGAAGGAGGAAGCAGCAATTCTAGCAGTAATAGCAACAGCAGCAGCAATCTTCTAGTGGCGTAGTGCAGCGTTTCGCCCGTGTGTGTACCCGTGTATACGTGCCTGCGTGCGTGTCTGC
>NW_006263406.1:133300-136973 GCF_000469605.1 Apis dorsata
CGTGCGGTCGTCCCGACTTGCTGCCGCCGCCGCCGCGTACTTGCTACCGGGAGTAAACAGCCTGAAAGAAGAAATAATTAATCCTATAAAGAAACCATGGCCGACCACCTGGTGGACGGCCCGCCGAATAAGCGGCCGAAACTGGGGGATCCTTTTCAGGGGACTTCGGATTCCGCAGGTAAGTTTTTTAATTTCATCGCAAAACTTTGCTGAATTAGTCAGGGTTGCTACGCGACTAACCTTCAGGGATAAACGTCGCAAGTAGCACATAGGCGTTTTTAATTACATGATATATGCACATATCTTTCTTATTATTAAGAAATATATGCTCGTCGTTGTTTATCAAAGGCACACTGTCAATTTTTTGACGGGTGCAACCCTTTGAGCAAAGTTATTATATATTGATACTTCGGTTTTTCTTAAAAAATAAAACCTTCTTTCTGTAATCTTAGTTTTTTTTAAAAATAAATTCAAAAAATAATATCTATTTTCACAATATTTTTATATCGTTTTTGAACTTTTACGACTGCTATGGTTATAACTGATTGTTTCATTTTATGTTACAAGTGTTATCCTTTGACAGGATCCTGTATTCAACATATCCTAAAATCATTTAATTTTCTTTTTTTTATTATCATGTATAACGATCGGAATTATATTTGACTGATAGTTAACTGTTTATAAACTAACCTAAATTGTTAGAAAGAAATATCGATGCGGAAATTATAATATTACCAATTGTTTAATGTATTGTTATTAATGTGTTTGAATAATGTAAAATTATTTTCTAAAATTTTAATTAATAATTAATTTGTTTATATAAAAATCAATAAATAATAATACTTCAGAATTAATAATATTCAATTATATCATAATATTGATATTAATGATATTTTAATCAAAATTTTCATCTTTTTATGTAATTCAATCTTAATATATAATTTTTTATATACTATTTCATTGAATAATTTATTTGAAAATTTTATAAAAATCATTTGACAATTATGTTAGGCAATTTGCATATAGTGTATAAATTTTGCTCAGAGGTCATAAAAGTATTCCGTGTTTAAAAAGTAATTGTTTGTATTACATAATCTATAACTTCTTGTCTTGTTGCACGTTCTTTCTCTTAATTAAAATTTAACCTAAACAAAATAATAGTATTTTGTAAATTTTTTAGTCATCATTAAATTTAGTTCTTCTTTTATTTTTGTAGTGCATGGCAAATGCATGAAGTTTAAATAATTATTAAAAAAAAGATATGCTGGCATGATTGATGCGCTAACCATCTCTTGATTCTTATTTTCCTTAAGTGCTACTTGATCACCTTAACAGTTTCTGAACTCAATAATAATATTTCATATAATCCCATATTAAATCAGTAATGACTGTGCCACTTAAATACTTGATGTATCAATCACAAAATTTAGTCAGGTTACACAAAATAAGTGGCAGACATAGTCTTTATTATGTAGGTTTATTTATATTAATTAAATTACTTTATTAAAAAGAAAATTTAGGCTATTTCTGCTGCTTAAAAGCTGTGATCCCGAAAGCATAGACAGTTTTTCTACAGTCTGAAATAAAAACTGTGATATATGTAGTGGGTATGGCGCCTCTAATGATGCACCATGCTTATACAAACTACGGGGGAGGTGGCAGTGGTAACATGCAACAAATGCAGGGCCCGCCACAACAACAACATCTACAACAGCATCAGCTGCAGCCACATTGGAACAACCATACCATCCAGAAAAGAAGTAAATATTATTACAAAACCCAGCAAAAAGTTCAAAAATATTAAATTTAGCACTACAAAATTTGTTTGTCTGTCCATTCATCTCATTTATTAGTATCATAAAGTTGTAAAATCATTTAATTACTTTCAATTTTTGTCATAATTTACTGCTAAAATGATTAAAACATTTTTATATTGTTCAAAAAATGTATATAGTTTTGGCATATTGTCACTATGGTTCAATAAAATTATTTTATTATTGTTATATGTAAAACCTAATAAACATAAGGATTACATTGTTTACTTATATAATAGAATATAAGAATAAATAAATGTAACAAATGTATTGTTTTATATTTGAGAGAAATTTGTTTCTTTTATAAGATACTGGAGAAAAATTGGATCACTCTGAATATTGTAAAAAATAAAACATTTTAATTTAATATATAATATTGAAAATATAAAAAATTATGCTTTAAACACTTTTATGTGTGATAAATGTAATATGGACATGCGACACACATGTACAGAGCTCTAAAATTTTATATACCAAATTAAAACTATTAAGTTTTGTTGTATAAATTTTTTTAAATAAAATGTGATTACATGTTTAATAAAATAAAATTAAATTAGGTTGTTAGGTAGGTAACTATAATGTTTTGTATATAATTGTTTTTATATTTATTTATAGGTAATTGATACTATAATTGAAATAAACCTATTTATATTAATTGTAAGAGTTTCAGAAACTTTTTTTTAATGTTATAGCATTAAAAAAATATTCCATTTATAATAATAATTGTAAATACTCTTTAGAGTGATTATGATTTCTTCGCATGACTGTCTACTCTAAAGTTTGCCATTAGTAGCTTTGCTGCTTTTGTAGTTTAGCACGTCTTTATTGTGAAGAAATTTTTATTCTGCTGTAATATAAACTTCTTTAAGTTATGCTCACACATTGTATGTCTCATGTCTTATTTATTTATGTATATGTTTTTTATATTTAAATGTAGTTTGTGTAGAAATTCATATTGTTTTATTTTTTTTTTTTTATATATATATATTTTTTTTAAATTTGCATTTGACCCCTTTTTTCTCCGTTGTTGTATGGTCAATCATGTAAGTAAGTTAAGGAAATATTTTTATATGATAAATATATTTTACATTGTAGGTTAGTATAATTTGAACAAATATAATTTCTTACAATTGAAAATATGATATGTACATAAATGTCAAAAAATTTGTGCATGTATATATATATATGTGCATGTATCTTTACATGCAGGTATATTTTATAACATGCATTTATATTACATGTGGTAGTATGAAAATTTTATTATTAAATCTTTAGATAGAAGCTATGGTGACGGTGATGAATCTTATCTTTATATCATTTACTAATGGTTTTTTGGTCTCTATGGTATATGTTACATTTAATATCATTATCTAACAATATTTTTAACTAGTTATCTAGAAAAGTAATTCTTCAGTCATGGTGTTGAACTTTTTTATATATTTATAATATATAAATACATCTTATATATATATATATATCTGTAAATAAAGAAAATGTTTAATTTCAAGATAAAATATGCTTAATATTATGATGCAGCATCTATGATTAGGCACTTTACTTTTGTAGTAACTAGTATCTTTTACAGCAATGTATATATTAAAATATTTTTACTAATGAAAATGTTTATTCTCAGATTATATAACAAACACAGATATGTTTGATCTTGAAAATGATCTACCTGATGATCTATTGTCATCGGGATCTTGGGGTTCTGCAACTGAAAGTGCTAAACCACCAGCAACAGGTCCAGGTCCAGGGCAACAAAATGGTGCTCTTGATTCAGAACTTAGACATGTTCAACAGCAACAGCAACTTTCGCATCATCTCATACAACAACAAGTTCGTATATATATATATAT
>NW_006263406.1:137107-145522 GCF_000469605.1 Apis dorsata
TGTTATTTTTTGAAATAGGGTAATAAAAACTTGGTTGCCAATTCATTAGCAATGGCTGCTGGAACTTTGGGTAATAAAAGTCCAAATATGCAATCTCCACCAAATGTTTCTGTCTCTAAAGTTGTTGATCCACAAATGGTTGTGAGTTTGGGAAATTTACCAAGTAGTATAGCCAGTTCCTTGGCAAATAATCAAATGTCCATTGCTAATTCGATGGGAGGCCTTCAATCGTCAATGAGCATGGCTGGAAGTAATCCTACCATGTCAATGCCAGGAGGAATTAATTCTGCTCTAGTTATGACCAGCAGTGCTAGTGGAAATAACACTATGGGTGGAATGGCAGGAGGAAGTTTAATTGTAACCAACAGTTTGAATAAACAACCTATAAATACTGTAAGTATTTTATTTAAATTAAAATATAATGAAAAAAATCTTATATGAAATAAATTTAAAAAATTTAAAAAAAAAAACAATTTAAAATTCTATTTTTTTAGGTAACTATGATGGGCCCTAATACTCAAGGAATTCATCATCCTAGTGGACCACATGGTGTTGCCCAAATGCAAAATGGACCTGGAATAATGAATACTAGGGCTGTAACAATGCAACAACAACAACAAGCTCATATGGTTGGTCCAGCTAGAGGTCAAAGTCCACATCAACAAGTACATCAAGTTGGTATTGTTGGTCCTGGTCAAGGAGGTCCAAGAATCCAGGCTCCTCCAAATATGACAAGCATGCCAAATATGGGACAAATAGGTGCATCAAGTCCTTATTATGGTAATTATATCAATTATATTGTATATAGTCAGAAAGTAGAAATTTTAGAATATAAATATACAATTTGTAAGCAGGATCTCCAGCTAGTGGGCAAGGGCCTGGTGTTACAGTGTGTACTAATAGTCCTGTTGGAGTTGTTGCACCACAACAAAAAGGAGTGGGGACAAATATGACTGCTATGCAAGGTAGCAGATTTGGAGGAACTGCAGGTCCTATTGGTTCTACAAATGTTGTGGGTGGACAAGAAGGTGGTATGGCTCAACAAGCTCAACCACCTGCACCAAGTCCAGCCCAACCTCAATCTGGTGCACCAAGTGGAGGTCAACCTGGTCCACAACAAGCTACTCAGGGCCAAATGCCTGGCACCGGTGCTCCAACTGGTAAACAAATTGACTATTTTGAAATAAATTTATTTTTTCAAACAAATTTAACTGTTGATATCCATGTTTTCAGGTACTACAAAATCAACTGCTGATCCAGAAAAACGAAAACTTATTCAACAACAATTAGTTCTTTTACTTCATGCACATAAATGCCAACGACGTGAAAGTCAAGCAAATGGTGATGTTTGGCAATGTTCGTTGCCAGATTGTAAAACTATGAAAAATGTATTAACTCATATGACTGCTTGTCAAGCAGGGAAAAATTGTACGGTACCACATTGTAGCTCTTCAAGACAAATTATTAGTCATTGGAAACATTGCAATCGCAATGATTGTCCTGTATGTCTACCTTTGAAGCAAGCAAATAAAAATAAAACGACAAATACTGCTGCAGCATCTACAACTCAACCAAATAGTCAACCAAATCCGAGTCAGACCGAAATGAGAAGAGCGTATGACGCATTGGGAATTCCATGTCCTACTACAACGCCTGGTTTAGTAGCAAGCCAATGTGTTACTAGAAGAATGCCAACACCAGGCATGCAAGGAACACCCGGAACTATAGGAAATGTCCGATTAACTCAACCTCAAACTCAGACTGCACCAGGTCAATCCATAGTTGGTGCTGGACAACAAGTTGTTGCTCCAAATGTTTCTCTTCCTTTAAATCCGGATCCTAATACAGTTGGTGTAGCTAGTAATCAAGCAGCACCTACCACCGGTCCAACACCTGCTGCTGCAGCAACTGCTGCAAACATACAACAATCTGTTAATATGCAACAATTATTTGGTTTAAATGATTCAGGACAACTTAGTGTTCCAAATGAAAATAGATTGGCCAATCTTCAACTTCCAGCTGGACTTCAACCAGGTCAAGTAACAGCAACATCGGTACAGGAATCAAAAGATTGGCATCAAACTGTAACACCAGATCTTAGAAATCATCTTGTTCATAAATTAGTGCAAGCAATATTTCCAACTCCTGATCCGCAGGCTATGCTTGATAAAAGAATGCATAATCTTGTTGCATATGCAAGAAAAGTTGAAGGTGATATGTATGAAATGGCCAATTCGAGATCAGAGTATTATCATTTGCTTGCCGAAAAAATTTACAAAATTCAAAAAGAATTGGAAGAAAAACGACAAAAACGAAAGGAACAACAGCAACAATTACATGCTCAACAACATCAGCAACAACAACCTCAACCTGCAGGAACATCTGGTCCAGGTTTAAGGCCATGTGCTCCTCCAGGTGTTGGTACTGTCCCGCCATCACGACCAGTTGGAACAGTTACCCCTAGTTTACGTAGTCATTCACCAAGTATGGGACAACTTGGATCTTTACCTACAATGGGCATTCCTCAACATAACAGAATGCAATTTCCACAACAACAACAAACGCAACAACAAGTACAAGTTCAAGCCCAAACTAATGTCCAAGCTCAGGCTCAAGCACAAGCTCAAGCCCAAATGCAGCAGCAACAACAACAGCAGCAACAGCAGCAAGGAATTTTAGTCGGTCCATCTGGTCCTAGTCCAAATGGACAGTCGAATTCCAATCCCAATGTGGTTCCAAATCCTGGTCTTAGTCCTTTTGGACAAGCACAAATGTCACAAGCAAGTTTAACCACTACTACTACGTCTGCAACAACTAGTCAATTCCCAACCTCAAATGGTACTTCCGGTTTACCTAATAGTCCTTTACAAAATCAACATCAATTTCCTGATATTATGAAAGCTAGACTGACTCAAGCAGCAATTGTGCATCAACATCAACAGCAACAACAGCAACAGCCATCACAACCTCAATCTCAACAACAACCAAGTCAGTCGCAATTACAACAACCAACAAGTACTTCAAATCAAAGCGCTACAACAACCTCAATGCCACAAGCGCCATCACCTTTTAGTGGTATGCAACAACAAAGTAATCAACAACAAAATCAATTTAACAATAGTCGGCCTCTATCAGTTTCAACACCTAATGATAATGGCATCAATACATCAACTCCACAAACAATACCACCTCCTGCTTCTAGTGGACCTAGTCCAGGTCCGGTAACAACGACGAATGGACCTCAATCTACAACTTCCACACCTAACACACCACTAGTTCCTTCATTAATGACTCCAAATCAGACAGTTTCTTCCGCTAATCAAACTCCACCTCATCCTGCTACTACACCATCTCCTGCTGGTCTTGCAAGTCTTGGGAAAGGTATGACATCTCAAGAAAGAGCTGCATTAAATGCACCAAGAACTTCATCCATGTCTTCGCAAATGGCTGCTATTACAGCTGCTTTAGATCGTGATAATTCTCCTAGTCCACCAATGAATAATAATAAGGGAAAATTGGATTCCATTAAAGAAGAAAATATAAAAATGGAAATTAAAACTCAAGAAGATGGTTCTGAGAATCATAGAATGGATGGAGGTAAAAGTGTTAATAATGATGTATCTACTAAAACAGAAAATAAAATGGAACCAATGGAAGAAGGATCCAGTGAGAGTATCATAAAAGAAGAACCCACTGGTATCAAAGAACCTGTAACTCCAATATCCAGTCAAGATACCACAGATATTAAACCATTGGTTCCTGAACCGATACAACCAAGCGGAACCACAGACAAAAAAAGGTTGTGTTTGTTTAAACCTGACGAATTACGTCAAGCATTAATGCCAACATTAGAAAAACTTTATCGTCAAGATCCGGAATCCATACCATTTAGACAACCTGTCGATCCCCAAGCGTTAGGAATTCCAGATTATTTCGATATCGTTAAAAAACCAATGGATCTTTCAACAATCAAAAGAAAATTGGACACTGGACAGTATAGTGATCCATGGGAATATGTGGATGATGTATGGATGATGTTTGACAATGCGTGGCTTTATAATCGTAAAACTTCACGCGTTTATAGATATTGTACGAAGGTATATTTACTTCAGAATAATTTAATTTACCACATATCAATTTGATATCAATAGATTTTAAAAATTTTTTTTTTTACTGATTTTAGCTTTCTGAAGTCTTTGAGCAAGAAATAGATCCTGTAATGCAAGCCTTAGGATATTGTTGTGGAAGAAAATACACATTTAATCCACAAGTACTATGTTGTTATGGAAAACAACTTTGTACAATACCAAGAGATGCGAAATATTACTCCTATCAAAATAGGTCAGTATATAAAAGAATCAAATAACTATGTACAATGAAAAATTTATTTAATAATTGAAAAAATAGTCTGCATGAAGGGAATATGTTAGTAGGTTTTATCTCCATCTTGCCCTTTAGTAATTTCTTACTTAGATAATTAGATATCTTGTTAATGACTTCTGTTGCTCCCAGCTATCTTCAAAAATAACTGACATTAGTTGTACCTATTAAGTTTTAGAAATATAAATTGTCTTTAGGCGCATTCGACTTTCATGGTACATTTTTATTTTAAAAATGTTCTATAATTGAATACGCTAAATTAAATTGGCAGGTTAATTAACCTGTTTCGATTATATCGGTCGATACAGGTCAGTCTCCTGAACTACACGTTTTTTTCTTTTTCATTTTCTCTTTTTTTTATATATATTTAACATATTTTTATTATATTTATAAAATATTTGCCAATGAATGTATTTTTTAGTAACGTACGCACATATAAAGTTGAAATTTTATTACGCATATACTTAAGGGATATAGCTTTCTAATGTTAATCCTTAAAATTAGATGCTTTATGCATATATCTTGCTTTATAAATAATTTAGAATATGCAAAATAATTTTTAACAAGAAGATATTCGTTTATTACTCTTGAGTATATGCAAGTAATTTATGTATATATTATATGGTGTCTAACTATGGCACTCTTCTCTTCTTTGTATGTTACCTTCGCTCTACCCATGGGTTGCGCACGCACACACAAATCCTTGTTTGCTGCTTGCTTCTTGTGTTGCCCGCGCCCCTTGCTTCTTTCTGACTCTACTACTTCATGCCACGAAAATTGATACTTGGAAATTGGACGATTGAAATTGGATACCTGATATTTGAAAACATAAATAAATGTAAAACAAATTGTATCTGTGATAAATGAAAAATAATGAAAAAAAATATGTTAATTATATGAAATGATGATTCTCTACAATCTTTGAAATAAAATAATAATAATCATAATCATAATAACAATAATAAATAAATAAATGAAACGGATACAAATAATTGGCAAAACACTACTTGCATGTGTATAATTGCAAATACAAACAAATATTTATTAAAATTGGATACTTGACATTTGGATACATCGATTGGGGCGTGAAAAAATTGATCTTCGTATGATGCACGCATGACATTGACGAATTGAAATTTGGATCTAAATACTATTGATTGGAACAGTAGTTTAAAGGCATATGGTCTTGTTTCCGACAGATACACCTTCTGTCAGAAATGTTTCAACGACATTCCTGGTGACACTGTGACGTTAGGAGACGATCCAACGCAACCCCAAACGTAAGTTCCGAAATAAATATAGTAACATTTATCACAATTATATATTATATATAAAATAAAATAATTATAATTTATTACAGTGCCATTAAAAAGGAACAGTTCCAGGAAATGAAGAACGATCATTTGGAATTGGAGCCTTTTGTTTCATGTACAGATTGCCGTAGGAAAGTACATCAAATTTGTGTACTACATATGGAAACAATTTGGCCATTAGGGTGAGTAAAAATATTTTAAATATTTATTATTTTAAATAATATAAATAATATTTTACTTTTTATAATTAATTTTTTACAGATTTACTTGTGATAATTGCTTGAAAAAGAAAGGTCAAAAACGTAAAGAAAACAAATTTAATGCTAAACGTCTACCAGTTACTAAATTAGGTACCTATATTGAAACACGTGTGAACAATTTTCTGAAGAAAAAAGAAGCTGGTGCTGGAGAAGTTGCAATTAGAGTAGTAGCATCTAGCGATAAAGTTGTTGAAGTGAAGCCAGGAATGAGAAGCCGATTTGTAGAAAATGGTGATATGCCTGGTGAATTTCCTTACAGAGCGAAAGCTTTGTTTGCATTTGAAGAAGTTGATGGTACAGATGTATGTTTTTTCGGTATGCATGTGCAAGAATATGGCAGTGAATGTACACCACCTAATACTCGAAGAGTTTACATTGCGTACTTGGATTCAGTACACTTTTTCCGGCCTAGACAGTTTCGAACGGCAGTATATCATGAAATTCTTCTTGGATATTTGGATTATGCAAAACAATTAGGGTAAATTCAATCTCATTTGAAGAATTTACATATGTATGATTTCAATGTTAATATTTATAACAAAATCTTTTTATTGTTTAGATATACAATGGCTCATATCTGGGCTTGTCCTCCTTCTGAAGGTGATGATTACATTTTTCACTGCCATCCTCAAGAACAAAAGATTCCAAAGCCTAAGAGATTGCAAGAATGGTATAAGAAAATGTTGGACAAAGGAATGGTTGAAAGAATCGTACTTGATTATAAAGTTAGTATTAATGAGTAATTAATTAGTTTAAATATATGATACAGTCTCTAAGTGTTACTTAAGATTTAATTATTATTCTTGAGTGTCAAATGAGACTAAAATTAATGTCTGTAAAAGCTAATGTTTTTATTGAATTTGTAAATTCAAACATAGGATTAACAGACTACAATAAATTCAATAATTTTACAATTTTTCAAAAATTTTATATTTCTATTTATCATTTAAAGATTAAAAATTGATTTCTATTCATTAATTTTAGGATATTTTAAAACAAGCAATGGAAGATAAGCTTTCATCAGCAGCTGATTTACCATATTTTGAAGGTGACTTTTGGCCCAATGTTTTAGAAGAAAGCATTAAAGAATTAGATCAAGAAGAAGAGGAAAAACGTAAACAGGCAGAAGCTGCGGAAGCTGCGGCTGCTAATGCAGTAAGTATTATGATATTATTAAAAATAATAATTAACAAAAAATTAATCATAACACTTGTATTACAGATTTTCTCATTAACCGAAGATTCTGAAACAGGACCAGATGGCAAAAAGAAAGGACAAAAGAAAGCTAAAAAGTCTAATAAATCCAAAGCAAATCAAAGAAAGAATAGCAAAAAATCTAATACTCCACAAACAGGAAATGATCTCTCTGCAAAAATTTTTGCTACTATGGAAAAACATAAAGAAGTATTTTTTGTTATTAGGTTGCATAGTGCTCAAAGTGCAGCCAGTTTAGCAGTAAGTATTTAAAATTATTTAAATAAATATTTTTAAAAAATTATTTATACTTATATTTTTCATCAATATGTATCTTCTAGCCTATTCAAGATCCTGATCCCGTTATTAATTGTGATCTTATGGATGGTCGCGATGCTTTCCTTACAATGGCCAGAGAAAAACATTATGAATTTTCTTCCTTAAGGCGTGCAAAATTTAGTTCTATGTCTATGTTATATGAATTGCACAATCAAGGTCAAGACAAATTTGTTTATACTTGTAATAATTGTAAGAGTCATGTAGAAACAAGATATCATTGTACCGTTTGTGATGTAAGTATAAAAATATAAAAATATTTTTACATATTTCATTACATTATAATCGATTTAATAAATAATATTATTTATTGTAATAGGACTTTGATCTGTGTATAAGTTGTAAGGAAAAAGATGGTCATCCACATCATATGGAAAAACTTGGTTTGGATTTGGATGACGGTTCATCGCCGGCCGATGCTAAACAATCTAATCCACAGGTATTTTTATAAATTTAATTATAAATTTATAATTATAATTTTGTTATAAGTATAATTGACATATATTTTAATTTTATATTAGGAAGCACGTAAACTTTCAATACAAAGATGTATTCAATCACTGGTGCATGCATGTCAATGCAGAGATGCTAATTGTCGTTTAACAAGCTGTCAAAAGATGAAAAGAGTTGTAACACATACTAAAGTTTGTAAACGAAAAACAAATGGTGGTTGCCCAATATGTAAACAATTGATAGCATTGTGCTGTTATCATGCTAAACACTGCCAAGAGACTAAATGTCTTGTTCCATTCTGTTCGAACATTAAGCATAAGCTAAAACAACAACAACTTCAACAACGGTTACAACAAGCGCAGTTATTAAGGTATTAATATTAATAATAATATTAAAATAATTACATAATTTTATATATAATTTTATATATATATATATATTGATCTTTTTTTTTTTTTTTAGGAGACGAATGGCTGTGA
>NW_006263406.1:145734-151390 GCF_000469605.1 Apis dorsata
CGATGCAATCTGGACAACAGAGTTCGAACGTTACTATGACCACTGGTGTTGCTATGAAACCAGGAGTTAGTCCTACTAATTTACCTTCACCACATCAACCTGGAATAGGATTGAAACCTGGAACTCAAACACCACCTGCTCATGTTCTTCAAGTTGTTAAACAAGTACAAGAAGAAGCTGCAAGACAACAAGTACCACATGGTTACGGTAAAGTAACACCAGGTGGTGGAGTTGGTGTTGGAGTTGGTGTAGGAGGACAAACGGGTGGTGTAATGCCTCCACCTCAAATGCAACGGCCAATGCCCGTTCAAATGCCAAATCCTGGTGGTACACATCTTATTCCAATGGATCAATGGACAGCAAGGTAAGTTTAAAAATATATGTAAAATATTATATGTATATATGTATATATAAACTATATGTTTATTTACAGTAGGTATCAACCGAATGCAGTGATGCAACAAAATCCTGGTTTAAGACAACAAACGCCGCAGCAGTTAATGCAACAGCAACAACAACATCAAGGACAACCAGGCATAGCAATGGGAGGACAAATGCCGAGACAAGCAGGAGTTCTCGGTGGTCCGGTTAGTCAAGTTGGACCACAAACTCAAACTATGCACAAGCACGTATTGCAGCAACTTATGCAAACTCTTAAGAATCCCCATACTCCTGAGCAGCAAAACCAAATACTTCAAATACTCAAAAGCAATCCACCGATTATGGCTGCCTTTATCAAACAACGGGTATGACGATTAACTTTTTCTACATTTTGGCTATTATCTAATTTTATTTTCGTCACTTGCAATTTTGATGATTTTTATTATCATATGATTTTAAATAAAAAGGCGCTTGCTGTTCAACAACAAAGCGGTCAATATGGCGGAGGAGTCGGCGGACCTTTGGGTCCTAATCAGCCTCAGCAACAACCTGGTTTGCAGCATATGATGTCTCAACAGCAACAACAACAGCAGCAGCAGCAGCATCAACAACAGCAGCAGCAGCACCAACAACAACAACAACAAGGAAGAATGCAAATACAAGCAATGCTGAATCAGCAGCAGCAGCAGCAACAGCAGCAGCAGCAACCTGTTCAGCAGCAATCTCAATGGTATAAGCAACAAATGCTGGTAATGCAAAGACAGCAAGCTCAGCAGCAGCAGCAGCAACAACAACAGCAGCAGCAGCAACAGCAGCAGCAGCAGCAGTTTACACAACCACCAGCACCGCCTTATGGGCAACAACGACCCATAAGGCCGTCCCTTCTTGGTAAGAATTATTTAATTCTGGAGAAAACGAGATTCGTTGAGCCGATTGGTTCGTGGTCTAACGTTTGCCACGATTCCGCGTATTCTTCCCCAGGTTATGGTGGCTTTAGCGAACAAGGATACGGTCAACCCGGCTTAAAACCAACACCACCTCCAATACCTTCTCCGCAAGGTGTGATGGGACCTCCAGGGATCTCTGTACAACAACAGTTAATGCAATCTGTTCGATCACCACCACCAATTCGTTCTCCTCAACCAAATCCTTCTCCACGACCGGTTCCATCTCCGCGTAATCAGCCAGTTCCTTCTCCTCGATCAGGACCGGTACCATCACCTCATCATCATCCACCTCATGGTACACCAACGCATTCTCCAGCTCATGAACTCGGTGGGCCAAGTGAAATGATGCTTTCGCAACTGAGTGGCGGAACAGGTGCACCGACCGGGCATCCGGGCGCTATGCCTCATCATCCATCTCCAGCTCCGCCGCCTACTAGTGGCACAGACTCGAGTGAAGTGACGCCCATGACACCGCAAGATCAACTTTCAAAATTTGTCGAAGGATTGTAGTGACTGTTAGTGAAGTCGATTAATACGAGTGATTACATTAGTGGGCGAACGATGATCTCGCATCATATGTTAACCGTTCACAAAAACGGTCGCTGTTCCATCTCTCTGTCATGAAAACAGAGAAAGTAACTTCCATCCGTTCTGCGTTCCTAGCTTCGTGGAGATCAGGTACAACTACTTACGTCCGGTACCCTGATGCATGATATTCAGAGACGAGTCAGAGTACTATTGGTGCGACCAAATTAATCCGGATGACGCGTGTTTCCTCTTTCTATCTCCGAGTTAAGGTGCAGGAGCGATACAGCGTAATGTGGTGCTGCTTAGATGCTCCGCGAAGATTTTACAGCTGGCTCAATGGACACTTGAACTTACGTTACTGTATTCTCGTACCTCAACCTTGGCTCCCCAATTAACAACCGGTGGAACGACGAGAAACAATTATTTGAAATTATACACACAGGAAATCAAGAGAGACTATTAATACGTTCTCCCCGTAAATACATATACAAAAAAAAAAAAAAAAACACATTATGTCCCTGCCCTATCTTTTACTCCCTTTAAACATGACTTTTTCATCTATACCACCTTTTCCTCGCTGCTGCACGTGCAGGCTGAGTGAAATCGTACAAATGTGTTGTGTATACTTAACGTTAATTGATAATTAATAGTTCAAATATTATTAGCGTAGCGATTATATGCAGTTATTATATACCACTATTATTATTATCGTGACAAGATGCAAAGTATATAACAAGATAAAATGGACTGTATGAAATGGAAAGATATTGAAAAAGAAATCGACAACATTGTATGTAAGGAAGGGAGAACAGAATTTAGAGGAAAGTTAAGTAATGTTAACTTAGGCTAATTTGTTATTAAGAGATCGCTACGGTTGCCGATGGTTGTACCTTAGCACCATTAAATTTTATGGATCATTCTGAAATTAATCCTCAAATAATCTGTTGAATCGTCCTAAGAAAGATGATTCTCTCATAACAGGACAGGCGAGACAACGCGGATTAACGGTGTCGCAACCAAAAAGTAGAAATTCACGACATGCTGCTATTTGCTATTATGGGAGGATTTATAAATCGTGTTAATTTTGAAAGAAAAAAAGTTTTTCAAATCGAGGGTCCAACATGTACAGTTCAATCAAAATATGTAGCTATGAAGCGTAACCGAAATGGACCCTCGCGTGAAAAGCGTTCTGTACATACTATACTATTATTACGATAATAATAACGATTATTATTAATTTCCCTGTCTATTATGAATTTATTATTATTAATATTATTGCTATTATTATAATTATTATTGATTCTTAATAATTATTATTATTACTATTACTACTATTACCACTACTACTATTACTATTACTATTACTACTATTGCTATTACTATTACTACTACCATTACTACTACTATTACTACTACTGCTATTATTATTATTTTTATTATTATTATTATTATTATTATTATTAATTATTAATTATTATTATTAATTATTATTATTATTATTATTAATATTATTATTATTAATTTTTATTAATTTTATTATTATTTTTATTATTATTATTATCATTATTATTATTATTAATTATCATCATCATCATCATTATTATTATTATTATTTTATTTTATTTTTATTATTATTAATATTATCATGAAAAAATTTAAAACGTAGGTATAGTGTAATATTTGGGAAAAAAGCGAGAAAGGGATTCACACATGCGTTATAATTAATATGGGCTATACCTGTGCACGATAAATCCGAGAAAAGAGATACAACTGATACACGTACACGTACATACCAAAACTACGTGACTATGCCAGTGCTGTATCATAGTAAACTGTAAATGTAACTTTTCCTCCCTTTTTTCTTCGATATCTATTTAAAAGACTAGTTGATAATGAATGATGCGTGAAGGTGTACTTCGAAAGTCCGTAACATCGGATATTTTTTAAATACACGGTGTACAATGTAGCTACCATGTAATCAAGCTATAACCGATTTAGTCGTAATGAGAGTTACTAATGACACACGCAACCAATGTGCGGTTCATAACACAAACGTGACGTTTCCGTCGATAAAAGCGCGGTCCGATTCGAAATAAAACCGGAAAAATTATGACCCGTTTGAGAAAACGTTATCTTTTAAAATATATTTGTCACGTTCTAATATACTTATGATCAAACATATGACATCTTACATCTCTATACAACTTATATATACGTCGTTACATCTATGCCTTTTGAATTCGTTAAAGAAAATGAAAGGAAAATTATTTTATAAAAACGAACGGAAGAATTTATGAGATTGGGAGGGAGTAAATTTAATGGAAAAAAAAAAAAAAAAAAAAAAATCATTTTAAATAACAAGTTGATCTCGTTTCATTTAATTAAGATGAAAATTTGAAAAATTGTTGTTTTTTTGTTATTTTAAGTTTTATTGAAATTTGTTTACATGAATCGTCAATACTTGAATGCTTGAAACATTCCTTTGTTATATATCCTTTTTCTTATCCTTTCTTCCTTTCTGTCTTCTTATTTTTTTTCTCTTCTTTTCTTTTCTTTCTTTCTTTTTTTTTTTTTTTTTTTTTTTATAAATCAATTTTATAAAAGAACATCTCAGTTTCATATTTCCAAAATCTTACTTTTACACAAAGAAAAGAAAGAAAAATTGACGTTTCCGAATTATGTAGTTTCAATTGAATCGAGCGGGTCAATTGTAGATCGGTTGAAAAACGAATCGTAGATAAATTTGATGTATTTAAACTATTTCTAAAAGTGAGTTAAAACGAAAAGAAAAGATTAGGCAGAATAATTAAAATGAAAAAAAAAAAAAAAGTAAAAAAATGAAATACGGATGATAATTGACTATAGATTTAAATAAATAATTTTATTAATAAAATAGTAAAAGGAGAGTAATTGTAACGACGAAAACCCAAAAGTATTTGGCTTAGTATGGCTGTGTTTAGGGCAGTGTTGTAAATCTGAAAGTGGTATACCTTTTTTGGTAGTAAACTCTTTAAGTGCGGACGTTTGAACGCTGTAACGTACCAACCCGACGATCGCGACCTATGCAACAATACGTTTTATCGAGTGGTTTCATTAATATTATAATAATTAATAAAAAAAAAAAAAAAAAAAAAAACGGCACAATTCTAAGAAATTCTGATTCGTTTGTGAGCGAATTGTGAAAAAAAATTGTGTATGTGACAAATAAAAAAGAAAGAAAAATGTGGTGCTCTCTTTCTAGAATTAGTTCGAGGACATAATTACGTGTGTAAAAATGAATCTTAAATGTTCTCAAACGTCAAAGGAAGAGATGGCTCGTAAATTTGCAAAAACTTGTTTCCGTAGTTCGATAAAAAGAAAGAAAGAAACGGAAGCAGTTTAAACGTCGGATTTGTTGGTACGTCTGCGTTCATGACAATTTATTATTATTGTAATGAAAAGCGAATGATACAATGCTATATATAAATATATATTACACGATTTGTTTTTTTTTTTATATTATTAAACAATATAGATCGCGGTTACATTATGATGAAGTAAATATTAATTAATTAATTAATTAATTATTCGATAGATGATAAATGCAAACAAAACTATTGAACATAATTATTATAATTACGCTATTATTATTGAAATACCGATTATAGAGTACTACCTTTTATTATGACATTTCATAATTAGTGAATTGATTATCTAATTAAAAATTAATGAGACACGAATGTAACATTTATCCCTCCCCCCCTCCCCCCTCCCCCAAGGTAAAAAAGGAAAAAAGAAAAAACACGCCATTCTTCATCCCA
>NW_006263406.1:151675-168436 GCF_000469605.1 Apis dorsata
TTCCCGGGAAAAAGTCTCGAGAGGGACGGAGAAAATTTTCTCTCGACTCAGCCCCGAATCCTGATCCAACACTGCATCGGTCACGATAAATGTACAATATTTAATGATGCGCTTTCCTTTATTTATTTTTTATGATGGTGAAATTCTCGTCGTTCTCGCTGAACGAGACAAACGGATATGGAAAGAAAAGACACTGTCACCGTCGCCATTCAGATACACATTTTTGTATCTCCTGTTGTAAAGACCGTTCGCAGAGTGACTTAGGAAAAACTTTAGTTAACATCTCTTGTTTGCCCCCGTGTTCGCTATTCCTTTTGTAAAACGCGTTTTGTAAAATATATATGTTCGGTTTAGATGTGTGAAAGTTAGCCTCACGATCCATTCGTAGAGGGAAAAGTGAATTTAGGTTTTTGCTACAGTTTTATACTCTTGGACGTCAAAAAGACTTCGTTTTTCTCTTAACAATTTGTAACGTAGATAAGGATACTGTATGTTGATGTTCAATGAATATTTAACCGAATATTGTTATATTATTATTAAAAAAGAAGTTTTAAAAATACATTCCATTTTTATTTTTCTCTCAGCTCAGGTTCTGTGTATGTACATACGTGTATCGAAAGACCAAGATCCTTTTTTTAAGAAGTATTTCTTATTAATAGTATTTATATATAATCGCGTAAAGTAGTAAGAAAAAAAAAAAAAAAAAAATGAATTATTTTTATCTTATCTTTCGGACAGAACAGATCATTTTATCCCTAACATACATCGAAATACCTTGATTCTTTGTCATTACGCGTGTATACCTTAATAAAAGTACATATTTCAATATTCAACAATCCGAAGAACTAAAGTTTTTCTGTTAACTCTGTTACATTGGCGCCTTACTTGCTCTCACTTACTTGTTTATCTCCTCCCCTCTCCCAAAAAATTAAGTATTAAATAATCATTTCTAATATTTGTATATTATTTATTTACAATTATTCTCAACACATGTACGATGGTCTCTTTCTGACTTTTTTCGAAATCGAAATTTTTTCTCACGTATATATATATATATATATTTCGTACGATACTTGTACGTGAAATTCTATCGACAACAAGATCTAGCGTTTAAACGCATGTGTACCCTTGTCTCGACCTGTCTCGACAAGTTGTACGGATTCTCAATTAAACAAGGATATATATATATATTTTAGTTCCATCTATGGCGGAAAAACAAAAGAAAGCGAGAACCAAAGTACAGATTGATCTGGCTTCCGTCGAAGATATCTTGCTTTCGAAAATTCTCATAGGTTTATATAGTTATTTCGACTAAAATGGGACTAAAATATGCAACGAACGCAGCGTGTCTTCTTTCCTTCTGTTTCTTCATCCTTCTATTTATTCTTGTTGCGTTCGTCGAATCTCCTTTCCTTAGATGTAAGGAACTAATCACTTATCCGATTACAGCGCATAATGTAACAACGTAAACGAAACTGGCACGTAAGAGTTATACATATATGTGTATATATTTATACATACGTTTACCATTAACACAATATGATAAATCTGACGAAATAAAGTTTACGTATACTTATTTGAATACTGGAAATTGTACCTGTATGATCTCGATACCTTTCTCGCGGTCATTTCTCACATTCTTATTTCGAGTTCGACTTCTGTCGCGAGTCACGTTCAAAGTCATTTTTATTTATATGACATGTCATTCGTTTCGTTGCCTTTCATGTACACGAATCTATTAATGTATATTTTTTGCAAATATTTTATAGTTGTTCACGAGGATTCGTCGATATAAAGGTGATCAAGAAAATGTGTGATCGATCGAAGAAAGAATTTTCACGTGAAATTTCGTGAGGATTTTCGTTTCTTTCGTTGACCGAAGTCCGAAGCGATTGTTGCCCGCCGGTTCTTCCGCCTTATCTGTCTTTTTCACAGCGACGAATCCTTGTTGAACGATATCGTTGGACGGATAACAAAAGAAGGAAGTTCAGAGTCCCCCATTCAGATTTACATATATATATATATATATATAATATATATTATGTTTATACAGTATATTTATATTATTGCACACATACGTTCTATATACATATTGTACACACATATACAGACACACGGTACACGTGTAACAATATTATTACAGAATATTATTATGGAGAGATCGTGTCTCCGTCGATGAAGAAAGCTCAATGTATAGAGGTATATAGAGTATTATAACGAATAGCGAGCTGTGAGAAGTTTTCTAACTAGATGTTAATACAGACGTATGCTTCTTAAACTCGCACTCGTATCGTCTGTGACGATCAGCGCGATGTGAAACATTTCGAGTACGCTAACCGGAGCAATATTCGTCCAGTCGAATAGATTTAATAAAACGAAACTCTAAATAACAAATTCCAACTGTACACGAGTCTCCGTTTTATACCGTACTTACATGTCAAATAAATGTACTTGTCTGTAAAATGTATCGCGACTCCTTTTGTACTGTATTGACGCGACTTTGATAGTGAAGCATTCCATGTAAACGTATTTGTTATATTTATGTAGAACAAACTCTGATTTACGCTATTCGTTTTCAACTTTATACGATCCCTTATATATATATATATGTTTCGTTTCGACAGCTGGTTTGCGACACCGATTTTACCATCGCGACGGAATTGTATAGAAAAAAAAAAAATATTTAATAAACGATTTATGGATTATTCGACTTTGGATTGTCTTCATAGAACGCGATCCCTCTTAAGGAATATTGTTAATTAGAAACGAAGGCTAGGTTTAAATATCGATCGGCCTCTACCGCGTTAAGCATTGAATTGCAAATTAGCTGAGCGATATCCCTCTCTTTGTCCATTCTTTACTTATCTATATCTATTAACCACGGTAATTGCTTAGAGCTGTCGAGTTTCGAGTCCCAAATCGATGTCGATGTACAATTAAATATGACAAAATGAAAATTTGTTTTATCGCACGTTCGCAATTGCATGCTTGTAACAATTTATGTTAACAATATGTAAATATGTTTTGTTAATATAGACATTAATGTTTTGCGCGATAGTTCGCAATTCGAAGCCGCGAATCGATCGAAATTTCTAGATTCCAGAATGATTTCACTGTAATCTGAATATGCATCGCAAATAATAGCTTGCGAGAAAGCATTAGAATACAATTTAGAATACAGTTTGAAACAAGATGAGAAAATCTTTGTTTTTGTATATATATTTATTTATTAAATTATTCATATATTGCAGTTAGAATTTTATCATTTATTTACGCATAAAAATATGTGTATTAAGAGACGAAATGGTATTTAATATTGATCTTAAAACTTCTTCGCGAATTCCTTTGTTCTCTTTGTTGAATTAGACTGACAATTTTCAACTCGAACGCAATGCTGCGCCATTTATTCAGGTCACGAGACGATGCGTCATGTAGATCTGTTAATCAAATGAATCCAAACAAATTTTCATAATACGAGCAACAATTTGATTTTCAGAATGATTCAAAATTCGATATATAGATTGAAGCATATGATTTTATATAACAGATATATGCATAAAGAAAAGCGTGTGTCATCGATGATGTTTGATACGGTTTGGCATGCGTGGCCAAGATGGTGGTGGTAATGGAGGCACGACGACGATAGTTAGACTTCTCTGTATATCATCGTCTCGCTTCGGTGTTCCTCTTTAATTCTTCTATAACTCCTCAGAGGGTGTTTATCGTTGATGATGTACGTTAGTAGTGGAATGCTATTGATGTGTTAGTCGTGCATCATCGAAGAGAGATCGCTAGATGGTCGGTATATCTGTGAGATCGCTGCTGTGCCGTCCGAAAATAGATAAATGAACGACGAGCGTGCCATCCTTGTTGTCGGTGGTTCCACGCACTCTGTAACAATGCACAATTATTAAAAGTTTATAACCAACGCCGGATAGGAATGGAGGTACTCAAAACCAGTCAAGAGATTGTTCATGAAGGGTGGCTCATTAAATCGCCACCTACCAAACTTTGGCGAGCGGTTAGTATTTTACAAAATAATAACAAATTCGAAATTTTATTTTTCTTATAAATTTTTTTATTGTTTACGTACTTAAATACTTGTCAAACGATTATTATTTGTATCTCGTTCATCAAATTTTTTAGCGTCTAACCTCGTACGTTGAAAAATGTTTCATAAGTGTGGAATGTTGTGATATTTTTATCCAAGAATGCTAACGTTGTAAATAGTTTTTCAATTATATTTAACGCAAACAATTTTATATGATATATATATAATGGTTAAATTTAAATGATAATTTAAATATATGAATTATATCAATCTTCTTTAAATTAAATTCTTAAATTAAATAATGACATTATTGTTTATATTTTTAGCGATGGAGGAAAAGATGGTTTGCTCTTCGACATAGTGGAGAATTACCTGGGCAATATTTTTTAGAATATTATACAGACAGACAATGTAGAAAATTAAAAGGCCGTATTGATCTTGATCAATGCGAACAGGTAGTTGTTTATTATAAAATAATAAAATAAATTTAATAGATTTTATAATTTTATTTATATCTTAAAAATTACTTATATTTTCAAATAGGTAGATGCAGGCTTGAGATTTGAAAATCGAAAGCAAAAGTATCAATATATGTTCAATGTTAAAACACCAAAAAGAACATATTATTTAGTGGCAGAAAGTGAAGCTGATATGAATAAGTGGGTAGATGCTGTATGTCAAGTTTGTGGTTTAAAGGCATACACTCAAGATGAGGAACAGCAATGTCAAAGTATATATTATAATTATATATTATAATATATATATTTATATTATAATAATAATATAACATTTATTTAATTATTTAATAAATTAATGATAGAAAAAAAATAAAATATTAAAAATTTAATACAAACAAAATTTTATATAATATTATAATTTTTTTATAGTGTTCCAGTTTGAAACGCAAGAGTCTCCACCAATTTCACCCACAAGCACTATCTCTGGTCCTTATATTCCTATTAGCGAATGTATTTCTGGTCGACGAACATTAAACGATACTAGTTCTCTCAATTCAGCTTTGGGACAAGGACCTGAACATTATGATGCCCCAAGACGATTAGTACCTTCTCCTCCTAGATCTCCTACAACAACTGATGCAGAAAGTGTCTTCACTGATGATGAATGGACAGCTCCAGTGCCTAGCGTAAATTGGGAGACTTTTCCTTCTACAGGTAAATATCAAATATATACTTCTAATTGAATTTGTCAAATGAATAACATTAATTTTTTTATAATAGGTGAATCCAAACAATCTGCATCGAGTGATGCCGAAATTGGTTCTTGGAGTGTTCGAAAACGATTCGGAAAA
The DNA here is from genome assembly GCF_000469605.1 of Apis dorsata. Taxonomy (NCBI): domain Eukaryota; kingdom Metazoa; phylum Arthropoda; class Insecta; order Hymenoptera; family Apidae; genus Apis; species Apis dorsata. Next base: position 157,036 of record NW_006263406.1, read on the forward strand.
TTAAGAATTGTAGATTCTACTCTACCACTTTCTGTAGAAAAGTTACCAGCACCTCCTAGACCACCAAAACCTCCTCATATGTTACCTGAAAATCCTGGTCACAACTATTTAAATTTAGATGGTGCTACAGAAAGTTCAAAACCCACAACTCCAGCGACTCCTGCGCCGTCAACACCTGCAACTGCAATTGTAACAGACGAATCGTACGATTTTCCAAGATCTCATCAACCAGGAGCACCCGAACCAAACACAATAGACAAACATTTTTACTCTAATGCTGCTCCAAGCAATATTGAAGATGCACGCGTATTCCGTTACGATTTTCAAGAAGAAGAACCATCAAGTCCACGTTCTGAAAGTTCAACAACTGCTACGTATTCAAATTTACCAAGCCCACTTGTTCGAGATAATTCAACTTCCGTACCGACAACAATGGCACCACCACCACCAGTCGTCTATCGGGAATTAAAGCCAGGAAGAAAAACTAGTGATTCTACATCAGTTATTAGCAATGAACCTTCTCCAGGACCGATAGCATCAGTTTTGGAAATGAGTTCTGCCGAGCATTCTCCTGCCGAACCACCAAGTATCAATAGAAAGCTTAAACCTCCATTGAATAAATCTCCTGTAGAAGGTAGAAATATTTGCATCTTTTTTTCATGCTCCAACTATTACGTTTAAATAGAAAAAAAAATAAAATCATTTATATTTAGGACCTTTGCAATTAGCTTCTCCACCTGGAAGAGGAAGAATTAGAGCGGCTCCTAGTCCTACGCCTCCAATTCACGTTCATCCAAATCGACATTTATCAACATCGGACGAAGATAATAATGCTTTCGATGATAAAGAAGAGGTATATAAAAATCTATTTTATATTATATTTATTTAATATCAATTTATATGTGTGTGTGTTTGTGTATATATATAATTATATTTTGATATAATCTATTCTTCAGATATACTACTATCAAGAGCAAAACACATTTATTCCTGCTTCAAATCGAAGCCTTGTTGTTTTGCAATATCTAGATCTCGATTTAGAAGCAACGGAAAACTTTACTTCTTCAAGTTTACCACCAACTCAATCTCCTCCAAATACAACAGTATATAAAACAGTGGATTTCTTGAAAACCGAAGCTTTTAATCGTACTCGTCAACGAGTCGAAGAAGAGAGGAAGCAATGTACCGATGAACTGGCATAGTTTTTAGAATTTTATTTTTTAAATGTTTTAGAAAAGAAAAAAAAGAGAAACACAACATTTTTTAAATTGTATATAATATATATTGTTATTATTTAGTAGCACTTTTCGATATTATAAAGCTGCGATTCCTATTCCCGCAGTAATAGTGACCTTTCAAGTGCTTTTTAAATTTTTATGTTTGTTATTGAATCGAAGATTGAAATCTTCATTATTGATGATATATAATAGTTGGAAATCGAAAAGAGCAATATTCAATGGACCAAAAATGTTAAAGTTAAGAAAAAACAATGAAGAGATAAAAAAAGAAAGAGCAGTTTGTCGCGAGAATATGAATTGTATTAGAATATGTTAAAGAATTTTTTAATTTGGAAAAAAAGTATTATTACATTAGGGCTAAACTGTTTTTATATATGTCTTAAGAAAGACATTTTTAGACTATGCAATGAATTACGAATTGAAATTACGAATTACGAAATGAAATTATTAAAAATTTTAGATATTCTAATTTTAAGTATTAAACAAATAATATGTAATATATTTTCAAAGTGCCTGTTGTTTTTTCTTGCTAGAGTGATAAGTTTTTTGTTATTGCATGAAATATCATATTTATGATTACAGATATGATGAATATATAAAAGTTGTTTTGCAACTATTTTTTAAGCAATAATATGCTGAAAATTTATATTCTTTTTTAATATTTTTTAAATGGATTTATTTTTAAGTCTAATTTTTACAATTATTATAACAGTGTACTCATTGTACCTGCTGGCACAAATTTATAATGCGTGATAGTAGAAATTCTGGCCATAAAATTACAATGCAAAAAAGACATATTTTTTAATAGCTATTGAAGCACAGACTATATGTAATTATATGTAACAATTACATATACATATATGTATTAAAAATAATACGTGAAAGTATATTTTATTTATAAAAAAAATACATATATGTTTTACTTTTATAATCATCGTATTGTAATTTTTATACCAATGAAATTTTTATATTACGAAACGAATTGTTTGATCTTATATGACTAACGTTTATTGGGACTTTAAGATTTTTGGTGAACGAGAAAAATGAATAATGCATATTTGGAACGTAATTTTTTATATAATAATCTTTGAACAAGTACAAAAGATTTTAAAATAACAAATAATATTTTTTTTCTAAATTCGAAGATTTAATTTTAAAATTATATTAATGTATGTATGTTATTTATATTAATACATGACTGTATGATTCAGCATCATCAAAAAAGAAAATGTATTGGTAGTATATTTTTATTTAATAATGTCTAAATAACTTTAATGGCGGTTAACAGAATTTAATTATAACGCAACGAAAATTATATCGTATATTTATACAATTAAATTAAAATGTTTTTCTATAAATAACCGTCGAGTGCTGCAATTATAAATATTTTTCAATTTTGTTTATGGTATAATAATGCAATGTCAAAACAATATGCAATATAATAATGCACAAAAAAGAATAATCTGCAAATGTGTTGGAAAAAAGTATAAAATTGAAGATTATAAAACGAAGGAAATGTTTGCTACTTGTTTTTACTAATCATTTTCATTTGCAGTTATGCAGAATGTTTATCGATATTAACAGTTAACAATCATTTATGATTCAATAGCGGTATTTATTTCGAAACATGAGTTGAAAGTTGTTGATGATGATATTTATTGATAAAAACAAAAACGATTTTGCATATCTTGCGCTATAGTATCGTTAGTCGATAAAATACGCTGTTATATCGACTCGACACAGGAAAGTCGTTAAAACATTCTCGCATATACTGCCAGGTTATTGGCCCGGTTGGTGGTTGGTGGGACTGATGGAAAACAGAGCCTCATTCGCTCGCTAACCGTCGAGCGTGCGTTAGTTTTGTTTGTTTTCGGGCTCGACGTGCATATTGTTTTTCTGCGTCGTGGAACAAAATTGTACCGTGTAATATCAAAGGCTTTATATATCGCGACAAGTAATATTCGTGGGGGTGTTTTTTCCTTTTGTGTTGAATCTGTGAAGTATTGAATGTTGTGTTTTATTTTTCTAACCGTTTTACCGAAAAGTGCGCTTTGCGACTTTGTGCGACCGGCCTTGTTTTACTTTTGGAACTGAAGCAAACTCGACGAACTGGAAGGTTCTGAAAATCGTAGCAGCATTTCGAGCTTTATTTCCAAAGTAAGTACTCAGTATGTTGTATATGTTGAAACGTGTATTACGATGCGAATTCCACGTGATGATGTATTACCACTTGTTGGCTACGAAAATATCTATTGATTAACGTTGATTGAAATTTAACGTCAAAATGTCATTTTTTTTCATCGTGAAATCTAACGTATGATAGCGAGTATAATTCTACCAAAATAAAATATATATTTATTTATTTTTAAATTATTTTGTAAAAGAACGATCTTTCAAAAACATTTGATCGAAATATGAATAAATAAATTTTTTATCAAATAGAATTAGTTTAGATAGGTATTAGTTAAATTTCTTAGTTAAATTTCTTTTCGAGCAAAAAATAAATTCAAACTGAATCATAGCTATATGTACAATACGGCGCCTTTCTCACCCACTTGTGGATTTTCGAACTACATAAATACATAACCAACGAAACGATTCGTTCCTTATCCTTTTTTTCGGTACATATTCATCACGAATATTTAAAAAAAATACATATTAATATTGACTTTTTCTATTTATCATAATTTCACTAGAATTGGAAAAATTTTTAAATCAAGAAAGATTAACTGTAAATTCTCGTTCAATGTCGCAGCCATTTTATTGTCATGTTCTATCATTTTCTTTATTATAAAATTAACGAAAACTCGTATAATTAGTTTCTCGAGTAAATTTTAGTTTCATCAGGCTAACAATGTTTATGGTTTCCCTTGTATATGCAACACCAGTTTGTTATGCATTCAACTTTGTTGTTGCGTTATTGGCGGTTATTGCGAAGCGCATCGGAATAAGTGAGAAATTCTCATGCACAATAACGATCATTATCGGTAACGTTCTTCGGCGGAGCGTAATACAACGCGTGCATTCTTTCTTCGACTTTCGTAATACCTTTCTAATGAAAAAATCGAACTTGGAGTTAGTTTTCAATGAACGATCTCAATTCGCCTCTTACATCACGGACATTCAATTTTCCTTTTTGTTCAAATGAGTGGCGTACTTGATTATTTCGAAACGGAAGAAAAGGTTCTTTGATCTGTATAATTAAATGAAAGATCCAGCAGCCTTCTTGTGGAATGCTCTTTGAACTCGGTCGATCGAGAAACGAAAATGGATCGAAGAAATCTCCGAAAATAGATGCACCCCGATAGCCACCGCTTTGAATCCCATAATAGTTTGATAATTCAACGCCGTTCGGAACGAAAAAAAAAAAAATATCTACTCTCCTTCGATATTGGTTTTCTTTTGATGGGTCGTGGCTGGCGTCTTGTTATCTCGTGCGGGGCTTCGTCGGATTCTTTTGTCAAGGGAATACAAAGTTCAGAGTTTTTCTCCTATTTCTTACCCAGACGAATAAACTACCAACACATTATTCTTCGCTTCCTACCGATGCGCCATTGGACTGGCCGTGGAATAGAAATTGAAAGAGTCGCACAAAGAGGCTCGAGCTCATTGAAAGCTTATGACGAAGTAACGTTTTGAATCAACTATTGACTCTTTTCACTACCATTTTTTTCTCATTTATCGTATTCAATTTTTTTCTTCTTCTTCACGAAAAGATAATTTCGTGGAATTGAAACATACGAAGAGTTTCAAATGGTTCGTAACGAATCGATCCTTCCGGATCCTTCAATCGGTTTTCTAGCTTCGATTCTTCGGAAATCGGAAGCTTTTCCTCCGCATTCCAACCAGCTCTGTCGCGTTTTCTTAGGACCGGTTTATACGTATCCTTACAGGGCTGCAGGTACACGGACTTATAAAAAACTCACGCCCACGCTTAAAGCAGGATTTATAGCCGCCATTCACTCGTTCATCTTTCATTCGAAATGGATTTCTTAATTTCCATCATCCATTCCATCCGTTGTCGAATGAATCGAGGCTCGAGACATGTCGCTGTCGCTAAAAATATTTGTTTTGTCACCCGTGATGAGATGCACGTTCACCGTCTGATGTCTCCTTTCGATTCTTGATTTCTCCGCGAACGTTTGCAGAAAAATTGCAGAATGCCACGTGTCTCTCGTGGCTATTGAAAACAACGTGGACCGATGGTGGCAAGCACGTAACCACTTTACGTGTAACTAAAGCCCACAATTAACAGGACAATTAAGCATAGTTATAACCGTCGTTGGGTTATTGCATTCGTACTTGGACCATTCGTTCATTCTGTAATTCGCAAGATCAACACGCGTTAGCATACTCGTAAAATTTCCAACTATTATGCAATCATTCGTGTCTTCTGCGTAGCGTATTAATACGTGAATTGTGAATAATTTTTTCTTTCTTTTTTTTTTTTTTTTTTTTTTTTCTTTCAAAATCCCTCGTTGCATTCCTTTTTTTCGAAAGAGGAAGTTTCATACGGCCCTTTCAGATCAGATTGCGAGAGATCTGTCGGCATTGAAAGCGTTCGGTGGAAAAAAAAAAAAAAAAAAAAAAAAACGAAAGACCTTCCGGAACCGCATTACATTCTCTTCAATTCAGCACGCGCTTCCTTCTCTCGCGGGGACACGTAACGCCACTTTACAATTAGACTCAATTGCGAACGGATTAAACGACGCTCGTCTTTGCGGTTAAGCAGAAATTAGATTCCCATCTCGTTTGGAGTTCGCGTTCGAACAATGAATTGCACAATTCCCCGCATTAGCACCTTCTTCCCTCCTCCCTCCCTTGTTTTTCACGGAGGCCACGATATACAACCCGATATACATCACGCATTAACCGATGTTGACTGCTGCAACAGGCAGGAAACGCGCCCGAGTTTAATCCTGCCTTCGACCGATTTCGAGTCACGCCATTGTAGAATTTCTTTTCGTTTCCTTTTTTTAGAAAAAAAAAAAAAAAATTTTTTTCGAAAAACTTCCAGTTGACTTACGATATTTATATTATTTTTTTTTTTTACCAATTGCTATACTTCGATCGGCGCTCGAGTTTAATCCTGCCTTCGACCGATTTCGAGTAGAATTTCCTTTCGTTTTTTTCTTTTAGAAAAAAAAAAAAATTTTTTTCGAAAAACTTCTAATTGACTTACAATATTTATATTATTTTTTTTTTTTTATCAATTGCTGTACCTCGATCGGCGCTCGAGTTTAATCCTGCCTTCGACCGATTTCGAGTAGAATTTCCTTTCGTTTTTTTCTTTTAGAAAAAAAAAAAAATTTTTTTCAAAAAACTTCTAATTGACTTACAATATTTATATTATTTTTTTTTTTTTACCAATTGCTGTACCTCGATCGGCGCTCGAGTTTAATCCTGCCTTCGACCGATTTCGAATAGAATTTTCTTTGGTTTCTTTCTTTTAGAAAAAAAAAAAAATTTTTTTTCAAAAAACTTCCAGTTGACTTACGATATTTATATTATTTTTTTTTTTATTGTATCTCACAATTGCTGTACCTCGGTTGTTCAAACTTGTTAATTAAAAAAAAAGCGACAATGAGAATGAGAACCACTGACATCGAGAGAGCCGAATACGAAATTCCATATTGGTGTTATTTCATACATACAATTTTCATATAATTTTATACTCTGTTAACATGGCACGCCTACCATAATTGACCGAGGTCAAATCGACGCGAACACTCGCATATATATCAGTGGTATTCGTATATATAAAGTCGTAAAGTTAATTATCTATCCTTCTCGTTTATGCGATCGAAAAGAAAAGTCCTTGGAGGCGATTCGATTCGATATAAATTAAAGTAGGATCGCGCGAGCAGGGCAGGAATCATGCACGGATTCACCGGTGTCGGTGGAAACGTGTTCCGTTTTTCGTTCATTTCTCCCTCTTTCCGGCAGGCGTGTCCCGAGCATGATATTACGCGAGGAGAAACACGCGTACGGTTTATTGCGTTAGACAGGAAACCGAGAGAAGAGTTATATCGGTATATACGACCTGGTTTAGGCGTGCCCTACAGGCGCCTCGGACAGAGAGAAAGAGAGTGAAAGAAACGCTTTGAAATGTCAGGGACTGATGTCTGGGGGGAAATGGATAGGCGACGGTTGTAACAAAACCATTGATTATCGCGTTTACTTGCTTGGAATTCAGAGAGTTTTTTTCTTTTCATTTTTTTTTTTTTATTGCAATTATTTAAGTAAGAAATTATCCACAATTATTTTGCAGCAAGATTATAATCGTATTTTTAACTTCAAGGTAACTTGCGCGCGGGAACAAAGGGAAATTTAATTGGAAAGACTATGATCTTAGGTTTCTTTAATAGAGGTAACGTTACTAATATATCGAATGCTATCCAGAGTAGTTACACAACACAATCTTCATTGTGTAATCGTCGAGTATCGAGTAACCGATGACATCTAGCTACATCAGTCTTTAATATCAAAAAAAATCATTCAATGATCACTCGTTCTTGAGAAATTAAACACGTTTGACACTCGACAAATGTCAACTAGGATGTCAAATGCAAGAGAGGGAAAAGAAAAAAGCGATTTGTAAGATATTGGCGTGCAATTGCCATTATTAAGGATAATACCGTTTAATAGAGTAGTAGAGAAGCAATCCTGTGATGAATTGGTTTCGAATTTAAAAATGGCCTATTTGAGGGATTAATACGGTACATTTTTATGCACACCGAAGCCAGATAGATTAGACACTTTAACGACTTCAACGACAAAGACAATTACATTAATCGCACAGAATTCAATGCATACAACGCTTTTCCCTTAATACCTCCTTAAAACCTGATAAATCTATTCAAAACTTTTAAAAATTACGATCCATCTTTCCTCTCCCTTCCTGCCTTGCGTTTTAAACTCTATTACCTGACCTGAATCACGTGACTCGATCGGTTCATTTAATGCCTTTATCCAAAGATTCTTGAAAAGAATCTTCGAAGGGAAACGTTAAACGAATGGTAAAGTAAAATTATGGTAAAGTAATATCGTTAAAAGGAAGGATAAAATTTTACGACAGATCAACGTTACCTGCGTGCTAGTCATTTCGGTCGTTCAAATGTTTGCGGACAGAGACAATAGAGACAATGCGGAGGAGAAGGATCAAAAGGGGTGGACGTGTGCCCATTGAAAAATGAATCGTTGTCCGAGGCACGGGCACAGGTAGCGGAGATCGCCGCCGAGTTTCGAGTCCGGAGGCGACAAATGCCGCCTCGGACTTCGTTCCGGAATGCCGCTAATGATCGTGGTGCGCGCGTAGGTGTTTGCGAGGGTTTCGCTTCGTTTTACGTGCTGGCTAAAAACTTTTGTTGCTAGGCGTAAATTTTCGAAGATTCGGATCGAAGTCTCAGCGACAGCCTAAGAGCGCGAGTTTGGCCAAGATCGGTCAATTTTTCACGTCTGCGAGCATAAAATTATTTAACCGTTCGAAAGAAACTCGTTGAAAGAAATGAAAATCGTGACGCGTGACGAAACTAAATGGCGGTACGACCGTTGAAATTTCGAGATGGAACGAGGGGAAGAATATAAAACTTTAGCTTACGTTTAAAGAATTTAAGAAATGTTTGTTACAATACATCGAATTCTGCCTATAAGTGCACGCTCTTGGCAGTATATGTGTGACCATAATTGCCACCGCTTATCTATATTGTTTCTTAGAAACGAGCGTATCGCAACGAGCGGCCTCCAAAATATAAAAATTCGTTTCCTAAAGGTAGATTATTACCTTTGGGAGTTCTTTCGTGAATTGCAATTATAAGAATGGATACCCTAAGGAACGATGCTCGATATTCGTTTTCAATTTATTTCGATCGCCCAAAGTTATTTTTACATCTCGTCCGTTCCGCGAATGCGAAGGATACACATGGATACTTTATCCGGATTGTATTTCGTGTAACGTGTATTTTATTAATCGCCCAAACTCGATGTCGTCGAGTTATTTTACACTCGTGAACGATCGAATAATTCTTTGTACTTTATCGTAAATTCATCCGCGTCGGCATTTCATTCGTCGGCTATGAAACGAGTGGCTATAAAAATTTCATCGAAATTTCACGAAAGCATCCAGTTTGTGAATCGCGGTGCACGAACGCGCGCACGATTCGAATCCTATTCGAACGTAGACGGAACGAAAGCATCTACTGCGAATGCGACGAGAGAGTGAGACGCGCGTTACGAAATCGAGGCAGGGACAGGCGAACGCGGAAGATGGTGGTTGGAAAAGGAAGAGCCATCGGCGCGGCGCGACCGGTTCGCGTAGCTGGAGGCTGAAGGCAAAATAGAGCATGGAATTGGCGCGTGTCATCGAGCAGCAGATTCGAACATTCATCTTCGGGCGCATAAGTTTTCTCCGGGTCGAAACTGGTTCGCGGATAGGAAGGTTTTTAACCTTGGCGTAGCGTCGTCGGGTTCGATTTAAAAAAGGAGGAGAAAAAAGGAAGGAAAAAGGAAACCGTGTGATGAAAAACCATCGCGGTTTCGCCACCTTTTTCTTCCTCTTCTTCTTCATCGTCCTTTCTCGTCCGAGACTCGGCTTTTATGGTCGCTCGTAAAACAATGTAACAATGTTCACGCGCTGCCGTGCCACTCGCCGAATAACGCCTCGAATCAAGTGGTGCCGGGATAAATCCAACCTCTCGTCGTCGTCTCAGTTTTCCAGTTCGAGGAAACGAATTCTTTTCACGGTCGACCGACACCTTTTCACGCGATTTTGTCACGAATTCGATTTCCAATTTTTCCTGGCGAACTCGAACATCGAACAAACAAATTTTTTTCTCTTACTCTCTGAAATTATTCGGTGGTCTTCCAGTCGAAATTTCTCTTTTTAGCGTATCCTTCGTTCGTTGGAGCTCCATTTAGTCGTCGTTCCAGACGTTGTACCAGAGTTCGCGTGATCTAGAAAGGTAATTCCGAACGGGTCAATAGCCTAGAACGCGATTCCTCGCGGCTGGATGGATGAAGGCATTCGCGATCGGAGAAAGTTTTCAAGCGTAGGATAACCGACCAAGGGTACACGGTATCGCGTCGAACGATAAATATCTAAATGACCAAATTATCGGCTATCTTCGTTTCTCTCTCTATCTCTCTCTTTCTCTCTCCATTTCTTTTTCGCGCGTCTCCATCTCTTTTAATCTTAACGATCGGAACCGTTTAACCGGCGATTCACAGCGGTTGCAGCCGGGGTAACAAAGCGTTTCTGGCCCAGTTTCCTCGGTTTCTGGTTCTGAGTGTCGAGCCACTCGGATTCCATTGAGCGGCTCCGTTACTTTCACGATGCTTCAATTGGTTTTGCTATTAATAGCGAATGCGCTCGTCGGAACAATAGGGCAACGCGGAAAGTGGAATGGCCTGGTGATGTTGGACGCGCCGGAGGATAGGATTATTGTCGATGCTGCAATATCGACGGAGGAGGAGGGGGAGAGGGTTGCCGACTGAAATCGGTCGTATGGTTTAACGCGTAGAATATTTGCACTCTCGAGCGAGCACGGTTCCGTGACGGGCCAATTGTGATCGGGCTAAACGATAATAGAATACCGGGTGTCCCTTTTTTCAAGCACGACGGACGATCTATCATCGCGTAACGAGATCTTTGGATGATCAACGATGATTTATCGTTCGATGCTTCGATCTGTTTAACCAGATGATTCTTCCAAAAGAGACGGAGGAGACATCTAACGGATCGGATAATTTCTAATTTCATCTGGTTGAAGAAGGACGGTAAAAGGGTAAGCACGGTCGGGTGCTTACGAATCGATCATTGTCCCAAACGATACGGAACGAAAGACGCTTTGATAATGGCGCGTCCCGATTTATTTTGTCCCGCGTGGAAGCGGTAATTGAAGCTGCTGAAGGGGGAGGAAGGGGGGAGGGGGAAATCACTCGAATTTGAAATACTCCGCGTGAAATATTTCGCCACGCTTCCGCGATCCGTTCATTACATGGTCACCGAGTAAGAGGATCGGTGTTCGGGACACAATGCGCCCAGAGAAACGCGTTGCAAAATGTCGGCCCGAGTTTTCGCGAATTGCTACACGCGGCTCGTGTCGCTATCATCGGCTCGCCTACTCGTTCGATCCACACGTACACGTTTCGAGCCTTCCAGCCAC
>NW_006263406.1:168712-169327 GCF_000469605.1 Apis dorsata
AATTGTATTTCATTAGCGGATTTCATTAGGCTAATTAGGGCCTCTCGTTACCGTAATTACGGTCGCGGAAACGCTTCGCGGAATTCGTGCAAGCCAGAAAATCTATGTAGACATCCCCCTCCTCCCTCGTGCCGTTCGACGTTCCAATTTTTTTCTCCCTCTCTCCTCCTTCCATTCTATACCTGCTTCCTTTTTTTTTTTTTTTCACGAGTTTCGTTGTCGGCGACGGTTGTCGACTTACAGATCCAACGTTATTATTATAACATTTTCAATTCCACTTTTTTGAGAATTATCTACAGATCCAGAGATCGTTCCGGAGTTGGCTTCTGAATCTGTGATTACACAGAATGATTGTTTCGTTACGAGTCTTTTTATTTTATTAATTATTGGACTTGAAAAAAAAAAGAAGAAAAATCTCTCTCCGTTATCGTGGAATATATTCTTCGATCCGAACACTACTTACTTTTCGAGCCTCTAACCAGCCTCGATTTAATTTATATGAATAGATTCCCTTTATTACGACTGTCCAAAGAGTCCTCTCCCCAAATATTCTTCGATCTGCCCGCCATTCTTCCTTCAACGGGAGAATCCTCTCTCCCCACCTCCCCATGAGAA
>NW_006263406.1:169341-171035 GCF_000469605.1 Apis dorsata
TCGAATTAAAATCGAGGATGGACCGATGCGAGAGTGCTGTTGGCACTCGTCGGAATTATTTAATTACACCGGTGTATCGATTATCGGTATCCAGGGGCGGTTTTCCGCGCGTGGCGCGTCCAGGTGACGCGCGCGCAGGTGGTGGCCAGGTGCCAGAGACGCGGCAGGTTTGTTCCCTCTCCCCTCCCCTTCCCCACTTCTCCTCCTCTTCTCCATGCCGTTTTCACCGCGACTCCCTCGGTTTCCCTCTCGCCGGGGCAAACAGGCTGTAAAGATAAGCGGGATCCCAGAGAGCGCCACATTCCTCGAGCTCCAGTTTTAATTAATTAACTCGAAATTATCCGCGCGCATTTGATCGATCGAGGAGGGAGGGAGGGAGGGAGGGAGGGAAGATGAGTTGTAGATTCGGTCGAAGGGGATCTCGATACGCGATCTCGTTGTCCCGGTGTTTAGAAAGCGATTCGCGTATTTCTGCCCTCCCCTCCCTCTCGATTGTAGATCGTGGAGAGCTCTCCTCGGCCAACCAACATCTCCCGTGGAAACGGCGCGGCGTTTCTGTTTGACTGCCGCGTCACCCATATTCGGATTATTTCACTACTTATGAACGATCTTTGTAGATATTTGAAAAGATATTTTGCAAGGTGTAATAAAACTATTAAATTGTTATAGAAATAATAAAAAAATAATTAATTTATTAAAAAAATATTTTTGAAAATTTTTAAAAATTTAATATTAATTTTTAATTTTTAAAAATTATTTCGAATGTAAAATTTTAAAACATTCTATACAAGGCTGAGGTTGATCAGGATTTGGACAAAAAGTTGTTGTCTTTTTTAAATTCCTTTGTGCGTTTAATTCATTTGTCGTCTTTTATCCGAAGAACATAATTTGCATATTTATAATACTTCTAATATTTATAATACTATAATACTAGTCTAATACTTATATCAGAATTATTTTTCCAAACGGCAATATTATGTTGACTCCGTTGAAAGTTTTGACAAGGTTTTGTTGTATTTTCGGATAATCCTAACAATTTTGCAGATAATAATTCTCTAACTCTTCTAATCTTGGGATATCACGAGTCTCTGATGATAATTAGATAATTTATGAACGTATCGTGCTCTGACCATCGGACACGATTACCTGCTGTGACATTGCTAGAGACCCTGGTCTCTAATAGACAAGCCGCACGAATAATTTATATACAATCCACAACTAAGAAGTATATTTGTAACGACTATGTCGAAGGACATTCGACAGTCACATTATCCAAATTATAATCCAAATTATTATCCAAATTAAAATATCCAAAATATATAAATCAGTACTACTAATCAATAGTATTGTCAATACAATTACTATTATCATTACTTCTAATAGTAATGGTGGAAAAAATCAGACTCGCATTACTAAAATATCGATAGAAGTATTAAAGTATTGATACAGCGGCGCGTGAAGGAAAAAATATCTGCTCAAATCCATCCAACGTGAATCGTATCCTCGAATTGCGATATTTAAGATAATATCCTTGGAAGGAGGAAAAAGGAAAGCGGCAGGAAAATTATCGGCTCGCCGAGTTGAGATTCTTCTCGCCGTAAAAGCGAAACAATGAAGGGATCGTTCGTCAATTGGAGAGAGAGAGAGAGAGAGAGAGAGAGAGAGAGAGAGAGAGAGAGAGAGAGAGAGAGAGA
>NW_006263406.1:171388-174786 GCF_000469605.1 Apis dorsata
ATGCATCGATGAGATCGCGATGCGCACCGGTGGCCCCGCTCGGCCACGCTCTGCTTGTCCTTGCAAACGTGACTCGTTACGACGAGCTCCCCCCCCCTGCGTCGACCCCGTCACGCATTTTTCTCCCTCCTCCCCCGCCTTCAGCGGTTTGTCTTTTCCGATCGAGCACGATTAAAAGGACTCTCGTGGTCTTATTGTATTATTGTACCGGTTTTTCCTTCGTCCCCTCGAGGCTCTATCCTCGAATCATTCGCGAATGACGAATAACATTTGCATGAACGCGTTCCCTCCTAGATTAGAGATAGATAGATAGATAGATAGATACAGAGAGAGAGATAAATAGAGAGGAGAGAGAGAGAGGGGAGTATATTCGGAGCGTGCAAAGATGATATGATGCGTTTTCATGACGGAACAGTTCACTTCGAGATGGAAAAATAGAAAAAGATGTGTGGAAACGTGGTCCAATTCGGTATCCTTTCGCGCCTGTTTTCTTTTTCCTCGATTCTCAAATTCGAAGAGAGAGAGAGAGAGAGAGAGAGCGTGTTTTAAATCTTCGTGGCTCGTCCCGCAAGCCTGTTTTCCCTCGTTTAACGAGTTCGAACGTAACACCTCGGTAACCGATACTTTCGGGGAGAGGAACGAGTTGCTCGAGTAGCGGGTGTTTCGAAAGAAAAAAAAAAAGAAAAAGAAAGGGGAAAGAAAATTTCTTTTTATTAAAAAAAAAAAAAAGAAAAGAATGCTCGTTCGATTACGAATTTACGCGTGTTTTTTAAAGCGACATCCGGTGTTACACTAACGGCGAGCGTGCAATTTGCCAAGCCTTAACCACCGGTGTGGAAAGTGGCACGTTCGGGGGGACTAGGATAGTACCGAGCACCGGTGTGAATCTGGTACAAATATAAATATATCCTCCTCTCTCTCTTCAGAGAGAGAGAGAAAGAGAGAGAGAGAGAGAGAGGATTCTCGTAACCCGAAACCGCCCACATCCTTTGAGAAAGGCTCGCGACGACGAGGGGCCGGTTGCTCTTTGTTCAATTCTTGGTTCGATCCGCGCGCTTCTCCCTCCATTTCGACACGTCGATTCGAAAACAAACGCATCGACCGAAAGACGGGGCGGGGGGGAAGAGAAGGGGATCGAGATCGAGATGGAGATTTTCGACGCGCCACCGTGTATAAGATCCCGTGTCCGGTTGGTTCGTCTGTCCGTACATCTGCGAACTGGAGCACCAGCCTCCACGTCGATCACGATTCGCGGTTATCGAGGTACACCGCAAATTCGATCTCGAGCAGGTATCGTTTTTCACGGGGGAGCGGGGAGGAAGGGGGCGGTTGCGAAACGGATAAATTCGACGAGGCGCGTTGACATCCTGTAACCGACACCTTTTACCACGCACGCGAGAAGATATCCTTCTGAATTCCGTCGAATTATGAGTATAAATATTCTAGTTACAATTATCTGTTGATCAGATGAGAGACCTTAAGTCTCTTCTCTCTGTGGATGATGAATGCTTCTTCCATCGATATTTTAGTAACTCCAGTCGCTGGTGAGTCGCGAGAATAATCATTCGTTACATTCGCGAGATACACGAACAGTTCGAATCTTTGTAACGAGTACGAGTAATGAGCGGTATAACTGTTAAAATTTCTGCCCTAATTCGTTCCAAAGAAAAATGGAAGAATTATGTCTTGATGAGTCATATAGCAAACAACAATTAGGTTCTAAATAATCTTTTTATATAAATCATTTTTGTATTCCTTTCATTATAATTTGATAGTTTTATAATTATATTCTGTGAAATATCTTTCCAAATATTTATGAAGATCCTTCGTAAATAAATGTACAAGTATTTCCTCTTTTTTTTTTTTTTTGAATTCGAGGTTAATCGTGGGGTCGAAAGGTGGCAATGTGCAGGGAGGGTCGAACGATCCAGAAGCGAAGAATTTTCCTTTTTCAAAGGAGGGAGATTCTAGCTTGAAACAAGAAACAAGTGGTGTACGTTTGATCAAAATAATGCCAAATACGGGATCCAAGGATTAAAGAGGAAAAAATTGAAAATTTTATAACGAAACGACAGGGTGGAATTCGTGAGCAGGATACGACAGATACGTTGCCACGAGACATTTTTTTTTCCTCCGTGATGATCTCGGAAACTTTACACAGTTCCGGGTACGCGGAGGCCAAGTAGAGCGTGTTGTTACTCTCGCAAATTCCCCAACAACTTGCTACGATTTCCCTGGAGTGCAAGCGCGCACTACCATCCTTCTAAATCGTAGAAGCGATTCCGGTCGAACAACGTCTTACTCGTCTTCCTTTTATTCTTTTTATTTTCGTTTCAACCGAGGGGGAAGGGAGGGTCGTCTCGTTGCGTCTCTCCTCCTTCTTCCCCTATAAATTCTGACGCGTGGACGATCGTTAAAGCGTAAGGAGAAACGGGTTTTGTTGGCCCGTAGGAGGAAGCCCGGTAGAGGCTTCCATTACCGTTGTAAGACTACGGCTCAGGGCCGTATTACGCAAGAGGAGGTCCGACGAACTCGACCAAAACCGTGTTGCCGTCTCCTCCCCGTCGAATGGAATCCGGCCGACCCCCTCTCTCCGCTGCACCGCGCGTCCCCCTCCCCTTCCTCGAGAATCCAGCTCTCCAAGGATCGCATCGCCGCCCCGTACGAATCGCTATTTCACGCGGCTTCCACGCTGTCTGGAAAAGACTATTGCGCGAGACACGAACAATTTCATCTCCAATTTCGCGTATACAATTCCCCCCCTCCTCTCCCTTGGTACATCTTGATACGATTTCTTCGTTTCTAAATTTTCTAACGCAGATGCTTCGTAGATTTCCTCGTGCTCGAACGAAACGAAACGAAACGAAACGAAACGAAACCACGTGCGTGTCGGTTTGGAAGTGAAAGCGTGGTAGGAGAGGGGAGAGAGGGGGTATTACGAAGCGCGTTAATCGGGCTGATCGATGCGCCATCACCATCACTACCATCGCCAGCGCTCCATCCGATTGTGTTAATCGCGCACGAGGATGAGAGGTGTCGTGACGTAACTGGGCCGCGATTAATGATGCCATTCGTTGGAACAATGGACGGAAGGCGGCCGCGATGCCGAAGCGCGCGAGGGGGCGAACAATCGCGTAAAGGAAAACCGAGATAGCCGTGGCGAGAGCAGCGAAAGCGAAGGAAACAAAAAAAGAATAGAGAAACATATATATATATATATAAACATACACACATATATATATATATCAGTCTGGTCGGTTCGTTTCCCGGACACTGCAGTTTGCGTTTCCCTTTGCGCTTTACGCCCACGGTCCATCCTGTCACTTTTTCTCTTCCCCGCCTCTTTCCTTGTCCCTCCAACAGTCGAACGGCGTTAACGTTTCCCGAATGCTCGACGC
>NW_006263406.1:174804-175983 GCF_000469605.1 Apis dorsata
CGTTTTTTCGTCGGCCACGCGTGTGTGCCCAAATGAAGGATAAAGGAACGAGGACAATGCGGGGAAGAAGAAGCGGTTAATTTATAAGCATCCTCTCTTAAGAGAGGATGTATGAAATTCACGTCGATTCGAGTAACTTCGTAATGAAAAGGTTATAACTCAAAGTTATGGCGAGATAAATATACGCTTAAAGCAAGCATGTCAAACTCGTTAACCGTAGAGGGGCCATATTATATATTAAATTGCGGCCGCGAAAAAAAAGAAATAAATGGAAATAAAGATGAAGCATAGCTTATATTATAAACAAACAAATCAATACGTACAAAATAATAATACGCAGAATATAAACATATTAAAAAATACATATATATGTTTCTTTTCTTCAATTTAATGTTATTTAAATAAAATAATTTTCTTCTTTTATTTATTTTTTTTTTTTTTGAAGAAACTTGGCAACGTTTTTCACTAACCAAATCTTGGAAATTTGGTTGAATTTGTCGAGCCGTAGTTATTTTTAAAATTGCCTATACATACTCTGTTGATCTTTCCTCCGTAGTTTTATTATTTCTATAACGTGGAAAATAATTATTCGTTGAAATACGTTCAATTGCTAATAACACATTGAAAAATATATCGGTCCTCGACATTTTCTGAAATTTAATTCACATAATATACGTACTTATTAATTAAAGAATCCAGTGTTGTCAAAAGTTATCAATCTTGTTTAACACGTCTAAAGGCTCGGATAAAGGATCGGAGGTAAGATCGTGCGAGCATCTGGATAAAAGCATGGTTCGCTCCGTGTCAGAGATCGGTCGGTGACGATCCGATTTGGAAATTTGCCCTTTTAACGGAGGAAGGGGGAGGGAAGGAGGAGGGTGCTCCTTTCACGGCGTGGAATAATTGGTCAGTAGAGAGTGCAACGGCAGCCTGCTGGAGAGGAGAGCGTTGGCGCGTTATCGACTCGCGTGTGTACCTGGAAAGGACGACGACCTCAAAACACACCTCGGCAACTCGGTTCGCGTTCGCTACGAAACGATCGATAGTTGTCTCGGCGTTCTATCGCCTCCCCCGGAGTACCTGCGTCCACCAGATCTCCTCGCCGTGGAATAGAAATTTTTATCGTCGCCATTGTCTCCTCCCTCCCCCCCCTCCTTTTCTTCTCGAACGGGAGATGGA
>NW_006263406.1:176047-177693 GCF_000469605.1 Apis dorsata
TCCGAGTCCCCCAAACGCTCGTGAAACCCCTTTTCTATTGTTCATTATTGTTATTATTAACCGTCCCTCCCTCTCCCTCTCTCTCTCTCTCTCTATCACTTTTTCTATCATTTTCTCTATCTATCTCTCTCTCTCTCTCCGTTGCTCAAAGCACTCGACATGGAAGGGTTCGAGAAAAGAAAATCGGGTTAGAATTAAGCGAACGATCGATTATATCTTATTGCTACGTGACTCGACGACGAGAAGTGAACTGGCAACGCGCGCGGAACCGGACGAATTGTCGTTACTATGATCGAAAGTGTGCCTCGTTGAGCTCTCCTCCAAGTGTGAAAAATCGTTACGAGTGGCGGTGACACAATTCCTCCAATTCTTCGAGAACAAGATGGCCATTGAGGCGCCACAGAAAAATGCCAGTTTCCATCCCTGAGGGAGGGGATCTCTCAGCGTGGTCGTTCGAGGTGTCGCCTCGCAGCTGGATCCTTCTCGCCCCGAGCCAACGTGGATTAACGACTTCCTCGTCGCACACAAGTGTGCACACGTGCGCACTCTCTTGGCCGCGCGACCACCGATGGAATTCGAATATCGGAACCGCGATTCAAGCCCGATAATTCCACGCGATCGAAGATACTATTTCTGTATATGGGAGATTCATTGTGTTCGACGATCGCTGTTACGTCTGGCGGATTCAATCCTGATTGACGCCAAGATTACGACGAGTTTGAACTCTGTACAGGAGGTGTGCAAATTTCAACAGACTTTAGAGCTCGAGAAGAATGTTCCATCGTAGAAAATTTTCGAATCAAACGAAACGATCGAAAATTGAAACTCGATTTTTTTTCGACACCGTCTATATTCGTATCGAAGTTTAATGTGGAAGGAAATTTTTCTTGATTATTGGAGTGCAATAAAATCCAAACCTCAACGATTTACGTAGAATTCCAACGTATCGATTCGATTATTAAAATTTTTTTATCTCTCGTAATACACGTAAGCTAGATTACATATCATTAAAATAATAGTTTCGAAAATGTTTCTTATCTATCGATTTCGAATATTCGAATTACACCTCTTCTAACCCAATGTGTGATCGTCAACAAAGCGTCTAAAGCACAAGATAAGGCGGTTTTACCCAAAATTGGATATTAAAAATTTCGAACAAAGTTACTTCGAGTAATAACATATTATATAAAATGCTCGAATAATTTTCGTTACGATCGTTCGCATAACATTATATTTCGTGCAATTTCGACAAACTAAAGTAACTCGAGTTAAATTTTCCTCCATTCCACGGGTCCCAGGACTTCCTTTCGTCAGTGGACTGTGTGTCTGCAACGTCGAACCGCGCCTCGACGAGACAGAGATCCACGAAAGATGGAAGGCAGCTCGTGATGATCGCGGTTCGGGATGCGTTGTACTCGAGGGTTGGTTGCGCTCGAAGAGGACTTAGGTTAGCGAAACTCGCATTATCCAATCGTCGGATGGCGACCTTAAGTCGTGACCGATCCTTCGGTGGGAATCCGCCCTGAGATCGACTCTCATACGCCTCGAGAAGTAGTTTCCACGTATTTCTCTCCTCCCCCTCCTCCTCCCCCTCCTCCTCTCGAGCTTTCTCTCCATCACCGTCTCTCTCTCTCTCTCTCTCTCTC
>NW_006263406.1:177837-178087 GCF_000469605.1 Apis dorsata
TCTCTCGTCTCCCGTTTTTCTCTCTTATTTCTCTTGTTTTTTATCTCTCGTTTCTCTCGTCTCTCGTCTTTTGTCTCTCTCTCTCTCTCGTCTCTCGTCTCTTGTCTCTCTTTTCTCTCTTCTCTTGTTTCTCATCTTTCTCTCTCTCTCGTCTCTCTCTTTTCTCTCTCGTTTCTCTCTCTCTTTTCTCTCTCGTCTCTCTCTCTCTCTCTCTCTCTCTCTCTCCTTTCCTTTCCTTTCCTTTTTCTCT
>NW_006263406.1:178108-179964 GCF_000469605.1 Apis dorsata
ATCTCCGCGTCCCAACTAAATGGCTCATCGAGTGTGCACAATCGAAACGCGGCCCCTCGAGCGGAGGAGGACCGTCAGTCTAAATTTAGTCTCCCCTCGAATCGCGCAGCTTCGGAAAATTTGATGAAAAATAAAACTAGAATTGGAACAATGGAAACGCTGCTATGTGGGCCTATGTGGGTCACCCGCTTCGAGAGAAGGAAGAATTTTCTATTCGCGTCTCCTGTGCGAGGAACCCCTCCTTCCCCCTGGAATTTGCGAAAACGCGGATTCCATTCCCGTTCACGCATCGCCGTTCCGATCGAGGCGAAACCAAATCTGAAAATAGCGGCGAGACAAAATGAGGGGAGGGGGAGAGGGGGGGAGAGATCTCTTGTCCTCGGTTGTTCTCTCGCTTGGCGCCAACGAGTCGGTTTAAATATTTGAACGCCCGGACGCTTGGATGCCTCGATGATGGTGGCGGTGCATCGCCGGAAATAGGCGAGACTCCGGGAACCGCGAGTCGAGTTATCGACGAAAACGTCGGCTGTGATAACT
This sequence comes from Apis dorsata, assembly GCF_000469605.1. Lineage (NCBI taxonomy): Eukaryota > Metazoa > Arthropoda > Insecta > Hymenoptera > Apidae > Apis > Apis dorsata. Next base: position 178,646 of record NW_006263406.1, read on the forward strand.
GCGCGGAGGAATGATAACGAACGAAGTGGAAACGCTTCTGTTTTCTCTCTCTCTCTCTGCGACCTCTTTAACTCGCGAGAACTCACGTTAAAGTTCGTTCAACCCTCCGCCATCACGAAATCATAATGATAATAATCACGGATGTTTAACCCGTAATGATTGGCGTAACAATTTCAGAAACTTCAGGAGGGTGGGAAGGATCAAGGGTTCGTAAGCGATTGTAATCATCCGAATATCGCGCCACTGTGTTGGTCGATGACAGGTGAGGAAGGGGGAGGGGTAAGGTTGAAGACCCCCTGTCGTCATCGAGGGGAGCAATTAGCCGTGCCAATTAGCCGGGCGAAGGACCGACCAACACCGTTTCTGCCAATTAATCGAACGAAATTGAACGTGTCGACGGCACCGGAAGTCGCGCCGATAACCGACTCGCGCCGATCCCATCGCGCCTCAGCGTCCCGCAACTTTCTCACCTCTCTCTCTTTTTCTCTCTTTTTCCGAATTTGATTATCGGGAAAAAAGCACCGAGGAAAAAAGAGAACAGGCGCGAAAGGATGCCGAATGGTTATTTTTCATCTTTTTCCATTTTTTCCATCTCGAAGTGAACTGTTCCGCCACGAAAGTGCGCAACATATTATTTTTGCACGAATTTTTTTTCCGAATTTACTCTCCTCTTTCTCTCTCTTTTTATTTATCTAGTTATTTATGTATCTTTTTCTCTCTCGTCGTCTCTCGTCTCCCGTTTTTCTCTCTTATTTTTCTCGTTTTTTATCTCTCGTTTCTCTCGTCTCTCGTCTTTTGTCTCTCTCTCTCTCTCGTCTCTTTTCTCTCGTCTCTTGTTTCTCGACTTTCTCTCTCGTCTCTCGTCTTTCTCTCTCTCTCTCGTCTCTTATCTCTCATTTTTCTCTCTCTTTTCTCTCGTCTCTTGTCTCTCTTTTCTCTCTTCTCTTGTTTCTCTTTTCTCTCTTCTCTTGTTTCTCGTCTTTCTCTCTCGTCTCTCGTTTCTCGTCTTTCTCTCTCTCTCGTCTCTCTTTTTTCTCTCTCGTTTCTCTCTCTCTTTTCTCTCTCTCTTTTCTCTCTCGTTTCTCTCGTCTCTTTCTTTTCTCTCTAGTTTCTCTCGTCTCTCGTTTTTCTCTCTCGTCTCTCTCTTTTCTCTCTTTTCTCTCTCGTTTCTCTCGTCTCTCGTCTCTCATTTTTCTCTCTCTTTTCTCTCGTCTTTTGTCTCTCTTTTCTCTCTTTTCTCTCGTCTTTTGTCTCTCTTTTCTCTCTTTTCTCTCGTCTTTTGTCTCTCTTTTCTCTCTTTTCTCTCGTCTTTTGTCTCT
>NW_006263406.1:179982-181278 GCF_000469605.1 Apis dorsata
ATTTTCTCTCGTCTTTTGTCTCTCTTTTCTCTGTTTTCTCTCGTCTCTCATTTCTTGTCTCTCGTCTCTTGTTTCTCGTCTTTCTCTCTCGTCTCTCGTCTCTCTCTTTTCTCTCTCGTCTCTCTCTTTTCTCTAGTTTCTCTCGTCTCTCTTTTTTCTCTCTCGTTTCTCTCGTCTCTTGTCTTTCTCTCTCTCTCGTCTCTCGTCTCTCGTTTTTCTCTCTCATTTCTCTCGTCTTTCTCTCTCTCTCTCTCGGAGAGAGGAACGTCGAATCGAAGCATCCGCTTTAACGTGTTTCCAAGGAAATCTGCTTCAATGCTTCAAGCATACTCCATCAGGTTCTTCCATCGATATTTCAGTAACGCGAGTGGCTGGTGAAGAATCGCGAGAATAATCATTCGTTACATTGACGAGGTCCTCGCTCGTCGCCTCGCCACTCTACACGAACAGTTGAAATATTTGTCGAGCAACGAATACAATCATTAAAATTTCTACCCTGACTCGTTGCAAAGAAAAATGGAAGACTTGCATCTTACTGAGCCACATAACAACCAACAACAACTTCTTAATCGAAATTGTCCAATTCCTATAAAAATATTAATCTCTTTTAATAATAAGCAATATAAAACATTCCATAATACATTTCGTAAATCTTTTTCTAAATTGAAATTCTTAATTTAATTAATAACACCATTTATAAATTATACTCTTCCTTGAAGCTCAAATATCATACTAATTTTCATTCTAAATAATCTTCTTAATAAACCATTTTTATATATATTATTTTCACAATTATTTTATCACACCCAAAAATATGAAATATCTTCCCAAATACCTCCTTCCAAGCATCTCCTTCGAATTGGGTGAATACACTCTCAACGCTCTTAATACACTCTTAAATATTCGAAATCGATGAAAATTCAATTTTATTAAAATTATTATCAATAGCAAACCTTGCTAGGAATGAATGGCGGAGGCCTTGAATGGCAATTACATATTCATCGACATTCGAATTCGTTCCGTTCTTGGTCGAGGATGACCACGAGTATATCGTATCGTACGTTCATTCGCCCGTCTGGTGGGTGGCGTCGGCTTGCGTACCGGTGCAAAAGGCGTATACGGCCGATGTACCGGTGGTCGATTATCATCGTCCTACCGGTTTCCTGGATCCTCGTATCTGCGTAACGGTTCGTAAACGAGGGAAGGAGAAGGCTCCCGAGGTTCGGTCACCGGGACCGGTTCCCTGCCCCCTGCCAACCCGTTCCTTTTCCTTTATGGAACGGGGGGAGCGGCAGG
>NW_006263406.1:181585-184737 GCF_000469605.1 Apis dorsata
GCGCCGTCTTTTCACGCTCCGAATTTCCTCTTCCTTTCTTTCTCTCTCTCTCTCTCTCTTTTTTCGGATTTGAGAATCCGAGAAATTCGAAGGGTTTTCGCTGGTATTTGGAAATAGATATTCCACGGGATATGTGATAAAATTGTTATGAAGGTTAGGAAAAAGAGAAAAGGATAAGTTTTGATATTTCCTTTTTTCCATTTTTCCTTTCGTTCATCCAGCTTCGAATTTAATTTCCTCTTTCGAATTACTTTCTTCTCTCTGTCTCTTTTTTTCGAATTTGGGAATCGGAAAAAGAGAACAGGTGCCACATTATTTTTGCATATTTTGAATTTGCTTCTCCTTCTTCTTTCCCTCTCTCCTTTTAAGGGATTTAGAAACGCACCGAGAAAAAATAGAGAATAGGCGCGAAAAGACGCCGAATGATTATTCTTTCGACCATGTTTCCACACCTTTTTCCATCTCGAAGTGAACTTTTCCGCCATAAAAATGCTCCGAATTTATTTTCTTCTCTCTCTCTTTTTCTCTTTTTTCGAATTTGAGAATCGAAAAAAAAGAGAACGTTTCCACACCTTTTTCCATCTCGAAGTGAATTTTTCCGCCACGAAAACGATCCGAATTTATTTTCTTCTCTTTCTCTTTTTTCGAATTTGAGAATCGAAAAAAAAGAGAACGTTTCCACATCTTTTTCCTTTCTTCTCATCTCGAAGTGAACTTTTCCGCCACGAAAACGCTCCGAATTTATTTTCTTCTCTCTCTCTCTTTTTCTCTTTTTTCGAATTTGAGGACGCCGAATGATTATTCTTTCGACCACGTTTCCACATCTTTTTCCATTTTTCCCATTTCGAAGTGAACTGTTCCTCTGCGAAAGCGAATTTATTTTCTTCTCTCTCTCTCTTTCTCTTTTCCTCTTTTCCATTTGAGAATCGAAAAAAAAGAGAACAGGCGCGAAAGGACGCCGAATGATTATTCTTTCGACCACGTTTCCACACTTTTTTCCATTCTTCCCATCTCGAAGTGAACTGTTCCCCTACGAAAGCGCTCCGAATTCATTTTCTCTTCTCTCTCTCTCTCTCTCTCTGTCTCTTTTTTCGAATTTGAGAATCGAATGGTTATTCCACGTTTCCACATCTTTTTCCATTTTTCCCTTCGTTCATCCATCTTTGCTGTTCCGCGCGCCACATACCGGAACGATTCTCGGAAAAACCGCACACGCTCCGCGGTGACCTAATGGAAACGACGGCGCACAGAGACAGAGAGAGAGAGAGAGAGAGAGGGGGAGAGGACTCGTTACGCAAATGCTCGCCTTGCATCCAATAGGAGAGCGAAAGCTCGAGCAGTCGGTCCATCGATAAAGCGTTACTTGGCCGCGGTGTCACTGCGCGTGGGAGAGTGTTTTTTTCCTTTCTTTCTTCACCTTCCTTTACCTTCCTCCCTCCACGGAGTTCCAACACGCGGAAATGGGGGGAACGTTGCTTCGAACGGAAAATCGAGAAAAACGGTGTTTCTTTTCCCCCTCTAATGTTGCCTAGACCGTTGCCTAATTTGCAAACTGTAACTCGATTACGTTAGCGTGAGAACACGTTGTTTTTCAAACAATTCCTGCAATTTTTCTTTCACAGTTCACAGTTGAAAACTATACCGTTTCGCCTTTTCTCTCCTGTGGATAATTCGAAACGATGGAGGAAGACGAGATTATTACGAATTTTACGTCTCTCGATTCGGGCGGGAAAGTTGAATTGCGAGCAACGACGTTGAAAACTTTCCAAACAATCTATCGTCCCAAAAGATATCCCTCGCTATATGGATCTATATTTTATCCTTTTATCCCTCGTTTCCCCGATTTCGAAATTTGAAAAAACTTCGACCGACAGACACAACACTCGAAATTATTTTATCATTCGAAGGAAGCGGAAAAACGTGGTTGAAGATCCGAAAAGAAGGTTCTGTCGATTCTCAAAGCAGGCGGCATTCCTCGTCGAAGAAAGACAGTGGACGGCTGATCGGAATAATTTCATGTATTATTTATCACGCATCCCCTCACTCCGCTTTTTCCACGCGGTGTCCTCGCCAATTTATTACTAGGCAAACAAAAGTTTGGAAGTGGATCGAGAGGTGTATTTAAGGATTTAAGGAATCCTCGTCGAGTTTTCGAAGAGGGATCCATGAAGGGCGATCTGGAGGGGTTTTATACTAGAAGAGAGAAGATTGGCGTAATTAACGCGGTGGCCACCCGATAGATAAAGAAATACCGCAATGTTTGTCCATTCGAGTCGAGGATCCTTGGATCCATGAAATATTTTACTTTCGAGCCGACGTTTTCTCTCGAAAACTATCCGCATCATCGTCCTCGATCCCGAAAACTGTACGCTCCTCTGTCGATAAACATTCTCATCCGCATCTTCTGGAGGTGTACATTTTCCTTAGAATAAAAATCTTCGTAGCCTTCGAAAATCCCGCAATATTTGTCCATTCGAGTCGAGGATCCTTGGATCCATGAAATATTTTACTTTCGAGCCGACGTTTTCTCTCGAAAACTATCCGCATCATCGTCCTCGATCCCGAAAACTGTACGCTCCTCTGTCGATAAACATTCTCATCCGCATCTTCTGGACGTGTACATTTTCCCCTTAGAGTAAAAACCTTCGTAGCCTTCGATTCGAAAATCTCGAGATGGACGTTCCACCATTTTCCAATCCTCTTATCGGAACAGAATTTCCATTCGTCGAGCGAACGAGCGAAGGAACGAGCGTTGTCCCTTTAACGCGAGTGTCATTGACCCGGTGGAAAGGTCAGGAAGCACGAGAGACTGGGATTTTCGCGCAACACGTTACACAAGTCGCGAGATATAGAAAGAGAGAGAGAGGAATCTCTCTCTTTGGATCTGTCCAGCTTTTCCATTTCCGGATGCTTATCCTTCGAGATCGAGATTCCGTTCGATTCCTTCCCACCGAAATCGGCCATCTTACGCGCCGGTCTCCGCGCATCGCCCGCGGGAATATCTCCTCGATCGATCCGATTCCGTGCAATTTAAATATACTAGACTTCGAGGCTCGTTTCTTTTTCCTTTTCTCCGCCACGTTACTTTCGCTTAATATCTCCATTTTTTTTTTTTTTTTTACTACATTCATATGTGCAAACCGTGGATACGC
>NW_006263406.1:184904-188451 GCF_000469605.1 Apis dorsata
CGAGAGACAGCGGCAGGCCTGGTTTTCGTTCGATTTCGTTCGAGCGTTGGATTGCCACGATTAGTCGCGCACGAACGCTGTCTCATCCTCTCTCTCTCTCTCTGGAGGCATTTCTCCGCCGTTTCGAAGGAAGAAGGACGAAAATTTCTCCGTTTTATTCGAAAATAATCGGGAGGGCTCGTTAAGGATTTTTCTTTTTTCCAGTTCGAAAAATTGGAACGGATGCTTCACGAGTTTTCCTTTATTTTAGTCGTCGAGACGACGAAAGTTATTAGTCATCTTTGCCCGCTTTTCGATCGTCGACTGATTGTAAAAGTGCGCGGTGGAAAAGTCGTTTCGCACGCTTCAAATAATAAAGCGAAATAATCGAGTCGTTTGGAAAGGGAGAGAAGAGCAAGGGAGGACAGACGAGGGATTTCGACAAGCGGATGAGAGCGAATTCGATCGCGACGACTCTGCTGCGCCGCGAGAAGAAACAATTTCTGCCGTCGTCCCCCACTCCGAGGGCGATCCTCGACGGCGATCCAATTTCCGCGACCATTTTGTCATTAAGCCGAGAAAGGCTCGGCGCTCCTCTTTTATATATCGGTTACGGGGCGAGGCGGGAAGGAGAATCTAATTTTCGTTGATTGATACAAAGGACGTAGCCAGCCGCGATAACTCGAGACGTTCTCGATAGCCGAAGCGGGTTACGAAGCGGGAGGGCAAACTGTCGTGGCCGAGGTGAGTCATCCACGAATGGCTCAACGAAAATTCCACGCGGCCGAATCTTTCTCGAGCTTCCCATTAGCCCGTAAGCCTAACGAGGTCGATGATCACGCCTCTCGTCTAATGGAATTATTTTTGGACCGCCAATTAGTCATTGGGGAATATCTTCTTCTTCTTCTTCTTCTTCTTTTTCTCTCGTAAGAAAAGATTAACCTTTTGCGATTCGATCGAGAGATGCTGATCGGATCAACGTTTCGAAACTTTATCCGGTGAATCGGTGAAAAGAAGAAATGAAATTTCAAAAAGATAAATATTTTGTTAAAACTAAAATTATATTCCATAATTTATACATAATGATAATCGGAAATTAATTGTAATGGTAAAATGGTCGAAAAGCGGTAATAGTAACTTTATTCGAAATTTTTAACTGGTTACTTTTTCGAGTTAATGCCCAACTCCGAACGTATCTCAGTACTAAAAATTTATGACAAGATATTACAAGGAGTTGGGTTAGGTTAGGAATAGTGGTCGAAAAGCTAATATAGCTGCGAATAAACGTTATTCGAGCATTTTAAGAAGTGAATTATTTGAAGTAGAAGTTATTTATATTTGAAGTAACTTTATTCGAAATTGTTGCTCGACTCTGGACATATCTCAGTACTAAAAACTTGTGACGAGATATTATAAGGAGTTAGGCTAGGTTGAATACAATTTTTTTTCTTTTTCTCTAAACTATTCTCGCATTCGTCGTCTCAGTTCATCGAGTTATTCTTCTCGCATTCGGGACGAGAAAATAATTAGATCTTCCCTTCTTGAAGCGCTAATTCGAGCGATATTCTTGCGGTACGCGTGTAGCGTTTGCACAAGTGGCTGTTCATTTCCCTTGCGGGCAACGAAAAGCCGAGGGGAGAGAGGGAGAGAGGGAGGAAGAGAGAAAGAGAAAGAGAAGAGCCGTTAATTTAAACGGAGAAAGGCGTCGTGGGTTGCTAAACGATGAACAATAAACGTGACTCACAAGCTCGACTGCGCGTTTCCTTTATTTGCGAGTGTATCGTTCGAGAAGCGAACTCACTCTCTCCCTCTCTCCCTCTCTCTCTCTTCCCCTTGGCCTGTAACTTTTAATTAGTTTGACCTCGGCTATGCATCGAGTTCTTTGGAGATGTTTGGAGAGACGGTTAATTCTTTGAAAACATCGTAAACCGTCGATTCGATCCGCTCAGATTTTTAGTGATCGGCTCTCTACGAGAATATTCTCGTGGGTGGCCGAACGATTTACATAAAATCGTGGTCCTCGAGAGCACGACGCGTGGGCGATTCATCGAATGCATTCGAATTCGATCCACTGTCGCTTAAAGGGAAGAGTCTGATTTAAAATCTTCGAAACAATCGGATATCGACTAAATTTTATTCAATTTTGTTTTATCCATTACATGTTTCGAGGAACGTATATCAAATTTATCTCTCGAACCCAATCGATTTCATTCTATTTCGTTCGAATAATCCAATCGAATAATTATTATTAATCGGTGTGGTTCGAAATCGAATAAGGCAAAACTTAAAACCTTCGAACCTACGTTTCTCCCAAACGTAGATGATAATAATAGCTCGCTCACCAATTTAATCTCCTCTTATCTGTCCTTCGGGTTAATTACTCCCCTTGGAGATCGCGTTTCACCCGGTCAATTTTCGAAATGACTCTTTTTCCAGATCGCGTGCATCGTGACTCACCTTTTTTCGTCGCCACGCGTTTCCAACTAAATATCTGTGGAAACAACTGTGGAGGCCCAAGAAAAGGAAACGTGAAATATATAACAGGACGGAACGAACTTCGCCTGATAAACAAATTCGATTTGTTCGCGATTAAAATCAGCGAGATGCATGTCTGGACGACAATGACATGGCGCGATATCAATGATGACCAGAGAAATGTGAAAGAAAAGACGCCGGGCTAGACTTCTCGTTTTCCATTTTAAAAGAAACGTGTCAGCCGTTCCAGCGAGACAAGAAGAAGAATACGGGGACAGTGTGTTGGCATCGTATCGCTTCCTCTTTTGTTTCCTTCCACCGAATAATCACGAATACCGGCGCAACAGAAACCGGTCGCGATTGCTTCCTCTCCCCGGCTTTTCTCATTTCCCGATGGAGTCGCTGCTCCTCCTTCTTCCTCCTTTCCTTAAACGGGATATCAACTTCGCCTTTCGTTCTCTCTCTCTCTCTCTCTCTCTTCGGCAATTACTCTCTTCGGTCGGCGAGTATCGTTTCCCCTCCGCAAAGAGGTCACGTTGTCTGTCCACGTTTGTCGGATACGATTAATTCCATTCGTGTCGCGCGTGGCGGCCGCTAGAGGCTGTTTGAAAATGCGAACGTGAGGCGCGCGTGAAACACACTCGACATCCAATCCGTTACAAAGCTTGTCCTTTGTTTCGATTTGTCGGAAACTTCGATCGTCGAAACGAACGCGTAAACCGAAGAAGAAGAAAAATGTTCGGTCGATCGATCGAAAGAAAAGCGAGGAAGAAGAGGAAGAAGATCTCGATCCTTTCGAATTACGGAACGATGGAAAAAGGGAGGAAAAAAGGAAGAAAGGTATCACTAACCTTCTTCACGAAGGTTAAAGGAAGAATTTCTCTCTCTCTCGACTATTTTCTACCTCGCTTTCATACCGTTGGACAAAAATACACCCGATGGCACTCGTTTCAGAGCAGACGTTTCTTAAATAAGCGAGCGCCCGCGCGCGGGGAAGTCCCTTCGGAAGAAGGGGGAAACGCACGGAACGAATCACGTTCGCCCGCCACTTCCGTTTCGGAACGATGCTACAAATATGCTCGCTACACGTGTT
>NW_006263406.1:188466-189159 GCF_000469605.1 Apis dorsata
GAACGGGTGATCGAAGACAAGATGCAAATATCCGTTCCAGAAGAATGGATTACGCGTTTAATCTTTCCAAATATTATTAGAGATTGGGAATAACGTTGACATTTTCCTTTTTTTTTTTTTTTTTTTTTTGCCAATGAATTCCGACGCTCGTTTCACGAATCACGAACGCAAGAACAGACAAGATGCAAATATCCGTTCGAGAAGAATAAATTTTTTTGCGTTTAATCGTTGCAAATATTAGAATCGAATATTTTTTTCTTGCCAATTCCATTTATAGCAACGAATCGCAAAAAGTATGCAAATATATTCCGTTCGTGAAGAATAAATTTTACGTTTAATCTTTTTAAATATTAGAATCAAAATTTGTTTTGAACCCAAGATGCAAATATTCAAGAAGAATAAAATTTTACGTTTAATCGTTCCAAATATTAGAATGGAATTTTTTTTTTTTCTTGCCAATTCCATTTATAGCAACGAATCGCAAAAAGTGTGCAAATATATTCTACTCATGAAGAATAAATTTTACGTTTAATCTTTTCAAATATTAGAATTCGTTTTGAACCCAAGCTGCAAATATCCGTTCGAGAAGAATAAAATTTTGCGTTTAATCCTTCTAAATATTAAAATTAGAATTAGCGTTGGAATTTCTCTTCTTTCTCTCTCTCTCTCTCTCTCTCTCTCTTCCATCGCGCG
>NW_006263406.1:189198-189444 GCF_000469605.1 Apis dorsata
TCGTTTTTCAAGGTTTCGAGGACGAGTAGTGGAGAAAACAAAGCTGTTCTCGAGCGTGAAATCCGCGAAGGGACGTTTAAAAAATTGCGTTTCAACGGCGTTTCCTTCCTCCCCCCTCTACCCACTTTTTATACCCGTTTTCACAAGAGGATATTTATTATAACCAAGCACGAGAATACGAGAGGCGCGAATTATAATACCAGTCATCCCTTTATCCCCCCACCTCTCTCTCTCTCTCTCTCTCTC
>NW_006263406.1:189649-191469 GCF_000469605.1 Apis dorsata
CCATCTTTCTCTCTCTCTCTCGCTCGCTCCATCCCAGAATTAACCGGATCAACGCAAGATATCGCGACGCGTTTTAACACGCGAGCGAGCGAGCGAGCGAGCGAGCGTTCTGACCCGTTCGTTCACTCTTTATAAATAGACGCTTTAAATTCTGTCGCTGCTGGGCGTGGCCCCGACAGATCTACGAGGATCCTAGACGCGGAATAGATCACTCGTCGCGATCCATTCATTAGAAGAGCCCCGACCCTCCCTTCTTCCCGTCCCTGTTTCTTTTCCTCCATTCCAACGCCTCTCCAAAATCTTAAATAAATAAATATATGTGTGTGTATATACGCGTCTGTCCAAATTACTTCGCGTTCGACGAACGAGATTATTTCGAAAGGAGACGATATATATATATATATATATATATATATTATGTGTTACGCGTGGAATAATTCTCGAGGTTGGTGGAAATTTTAGGAAGGAGACCGGGCGTAAATCGTCCGTAGATTTTGCCGATGTTATACGTAAATCAAGGGGGATTCTCGGCGCGAGCGGAGCGTGCAATTTACATGGAGGGCTGCGCCTAGGCGCGCGTTACGACTGTGTTTTATCGTCGACGTGAAATTCGTGTCGTGTTCTTTGTTTTTTTTTTTTTTTTTTTTTTTTTATGGACGAAATTTAGGACAGTTTCACTGTTCGACACGAAAAGTTATTCGAAAGAAAAAAAAAAAAATATTCGCACATTTTCGTTACATTGATATTGATAACGTTGATATTGATCTGTCGCGTTTTGTTTTGCAGATATTCGGGGCACGGCAACACGAACCGTACCTGTCATGTCGGTTCCTATTTAAGGTAAGCATTATCATCTTATTTTATTTCTCTCTCCCTTTCTCTCTTCCACCAATTTTATTTAAATTTTTCTTCGAGATTATTACTCGATATTGATATCGATTTTGGTTAGAGTTATCGCATAGATGATAAGAGTGAGTTCTGATACAGGATAATGGATGAAATCCTTTTTTAAAAATTCGTTGGAAAAATTCTTGGATTCCGTTCGAACGATGTGTCGAAAACATTCTTCAAACCATGCACCTCCGAATTTTCTTCAAATATATATATATAAGTCGTTGCGCTTAGCTGTCTCGTTTCGAAATAGAATTTAATCCAATGTAATCTGGCGATAACGCTTATCGTCCGATCTTAATTACGGATTACGTCACGTCGGCGTTTTGCGGCGAGCGTAAAATCCATCGAGCGGCAATATCGATCCGAGCGTTTATCGAAGTGGGCCGGTTCTGTGTCGACGCGACGGAGTGACTTCTCCCCGAGAGAAGAAGAAGAAGAAAGAAAAAGAAAAAGAAGAAAGGAAAAGAAAAGAGAACGGAAAGAGAAGGAGAAAAATAGATGGACGCGTGTCGTCCTCCCGTAAAAGGCATCCAAGGAGAGAGACTCGTCGCGAGGCGGCCGGCTCGTCGTTCGTCGGATATTTGCGCGATGAGAGTATCGACGCCTCGTTAAATAAATACCGAACGTTTGCGTTCGTTCGGGCAGAGGCGGAAATACGCCACTTGGATCGAGTTGTCGACGTCGATAATTACGCGAAATCGAACGGTTGGAAAATATCGTTCTCGAGAGGCGAGAAGTGAGGAGAAAGTTGGAATAAAGGGAGGGGCAGGGGAGGGGGGACTAAGTTTGATGGTTTCACTTTTTTAAGCGTTTGACAACGGGCGATTAAACGTTGGCAAATTGTCGCGAGTAACGCCACTTTCTCTTATAGCGTTTCTTCCACGACTCTTAATTGCGTTCGTATATATATATATATATATATATAT
>NW_006263406.1:192124-193320 GCF_000469605.1 Apis dorsata
CGTAATTACGAGCATCGTTTTAACTTTTTCAGTCGGTGAAGTAGCGACTCGAGGACGACTTTTGCGCGAGTGTGTGACATAAACGACGATTTTTATAATTCGTTTCTTAATATAAGAAATAATAAAGATCCAAGGAGCCTATTTACGAATCGATACCGCGCTTTTATTAAGATACAAAGACGACGAAATTTGGCTTAATAAATCGCTCGAGTTGTTTACCGTGCAATAATTCCAACGATAGTATATATTTTGAGGTTATTAATTTTTTTAAAGAAACAATATTTTTTTTAAAGAAAACAATATCGCCTTTCATTACAATTTGTTATTTCATTACAAACGAATATAACGTATAAGTTGAAACAAAATGAAAAGAACGAGGCAAAATTACGGTTCTTTTTTTAAATATTGACGATAATATTAGAAATATAGTAAAAATGTGCCAATTTTATTTCGCTATTTGAATCTAAATCCGATGATTGGCCGCGATTGAGACTCGAGCGCATTAATGGATAGGATTAATTGGAAAGATAAAAAGAAAAAATTAACGAGGAAAATTACTTTGACGGCGTATCGTCCACGAGAAACGGGCGAGTTTCGCCGATTGCTCGAAGGCTTCCTCGAAGGCTTCTTTCTCGCGTTTGAGAAAAGATAACGCCGCCATTTTAGGGCTGACTGGTTAATTAAAAGAGCGAACTCAAAGTAAACTTTTTTCTTCTTCTTCTCTCTTAAACTGTTGTTGAAACAGAGAAATGTTCATCTTTAACAAGCAAAGGAGGAAGACAATATCGACGCTGATATCGAACCGTCGTTCCATCATCGACAACTATGCCAATCTCTCTATCCAACGATTAAACCCATTTCGATTAATCTTTTGCCCATTCCTTGAAAAGTCTACTTTCACCTCGCGACTCGTCACAATTCGAATATATAATAATTTTCGACGTACAATAAATACATGATAAAATTGGGAAAAAAAAATAAATAAAGAATAAAAACGATACAAGATCCTTTCGCAAAACTATTTAACAATAAACAAACACCAGAGAAGATTTGATGCAAAAAAAAAAAAAAGCGGGACGCAACGATACCTTAACGAGAACCGGCAGCGTTAATTTCGCTACCGACACAACCTTGCACATCCCGCGGCGCTGCACGCGGATCCAAAGTGGCCGTCAGCTGTGCGAAGGTCAGGGTCG
>NW_006263406.1:193351-194350 GCF_000469605.1 Apis dorsata
GCGGCGAGGGTGCAATCGATGCACGATACCGTGCCATTCCTGCACCCCTCGCTGGCTGCAGTTACCATGGAGACCATCTCCTGACCCATTGCTACAGCGAGAGAGCGGACGACGCATCGGTTCATCTCGGGAGGGAGAGCCGTCACGGCACGGAGCGGAGGAGCAAGGAGCAGCCTCTCTGTGGACCTGAAACGCCTGAAACGTTGTGTCGTTTCAAAAGAGAGGAGGAGGAGGAGGAGGAGGAGGAGGAGAGATCGTGCGGCTCTCGTCGCTTCTTCCCTTCCCGTGGAAAATCGGTCAGGAAACCGAGTAATTCCTCGAAATTCAACGTTTCATCGTCGAGCCTCAAGTCAAGATTTTTTTTAAGAAGGGGGTAGGGGAGGTTTGACCTTGCACCATGGAGGAACGCGTGACAAGACGTGTCGTCGAAGAAAAGTGAAAATCTCTTTTCCCTTGGTGCGCGGTAGTGTAGGTTGGATATCTTGGTGGACCGGCAACGAATTTACGCGTTTCGTTCCCGTTACTCGGTTAATAAATTAACCCTCGTGTCGTGGTTAACGAGATAGCGCGTAAGCGCGTGGACGAGAGAGAGAAAGAGAGAGAGAGAGAGAGAGAGAGAAATTCGAGCCTTCCTCGCTCGTAGCGAAGGGAGGAGGAAGGGAATGTCCCCCCTTGACAGCTCGTAAATATGGTAACGAGGCATTGTGCAAGGTCGGTTGTGAACGGGGACTAAGGTCAGCTGGTACAGATCGATATCCCCGAATCGTCCTCGTACGCGTGAGATCGGATCCTGGATTGGGAACGGGTGGAATAGAAGAGGGGGGAGGGAGTGGGAGCGTGGCAGAGCGCGGAAACGAGGGCGAGGAGAGGGAGGAGATGGATGGGTGGAAGCGGTGGAAAAGGGCGGAGAACACCTTCCTGACCGCGTGGTATCAACGCGTGACCGAATCTTACGTGGCGACATGGCTGTTCGGGGTGTTTCAGAGCAGCAGAATGTCG
>NW_006263406.1:194935-200356 GCF_000469605.1 Apis dorsata
CGAGGATCGTATTTTCAAGGTCTGAGACGCGGATTACGACGCGGCGTCGCGGCGAAACGAGCCGTGCCGCGAAAAACGGATTTACGTAAACCGCCGCAATTTATCCGCAATTTATCGAGGGAAAAAACGTTTGTACGAGGTTTATTCTTTTCGTCCATCTTTCTTTCAATCGGGAAAAGAAGTTTTTTTCTTCACGGCAATTATACGTTGTGACGCGTGTACGTGGATGATGGATCGCGTGCGAGTCGCCGCCGCGGGTTTAGAAAACACGGCGGAAAAGTTTGTGCAAGAGCGGAAAGGGAGGGGAGGGATTAAGGTGAAAGTTTCCGGTATAAGATTTCTGGTTCCGTTGAACCACGGTTGAGCCGCGAGAACGCTCCGACGAGAACGAGAATAATGGCCGCCAACGAGTTATTAAAGGGTAATCCAGCCGAGTGCCCTTTATATTCGTCGTCTTCGTCTCGGCGTAGGAACGTGACTCCGGGTCGCCCGTTACTCCGGGACATTGCGTTTCCGAGTGGGTCCAACGACCTCTTTATTTTCATTAGCCTCCGGTAAATTGCCAGCCACTCGGGGCTAAATTAACTCTCGTAAGCTAATATCTGAATCGGCCGGCTTGATTACCGATTAAACTTAAACTGTGTTTTCGAGACGTGGCGCTTCGGGCTTGGTCGCGGATGGAAAATGGTTCGCTTCCCCGTTCCCTTCGTTTCTAATCGTATCTCCTATGCAAAAATTCGAAACGTCGCGAAATCCGAACGACTTCGTTTCAGAGCGAATTTTTCCGGTCCGAAAAATTCTGTATAGAATCGAATGGGTTTAACCAATTCGAGTCGGGTACAGGATGACCAAACTTTGGCGCAATTTTATCTCCGAAGAAAGAATTGTTTAGGCGTTAAATTATCGAATCTACGAAAATATATAGAAATAATCCAACTTTGGCGAAATATCTTAATACGTAATAACACGATGATCAAATAATATTTTATGAGAAAAAAATAACAAGCGTATTTTTGAAGCACTGTATAGACGCAAGATGACCGTAAAGCAATCGTCGAGGCGATGAAACGGGATCAGCAGATCTCTGCAACCGCGTTCCTTCGGTTTATTCGCTCGATTCGAAGCCGAAATTAGGCAAGCCGCGGTTATGTAAACGTCCGTTGAGGGTTGGGGGGACGGAGGGAATCGAGAGTCGGTCTCCTCGCCAACAGTGGAAACAGCTGTTTTTTGTTGCCCACCGACGGAGAGATCGACGTCGAACGATTGGCGCGTGACGTTATTTTTCACGGTTGAGCGATGTCGCGTGAACTGATGCGTGAAAAGCACACTCGCGCCAGAGTGTCAAGTACACGCGAAACATTTTTTTGCGATCGACCGTGTTTCGAAGAAGACTCGACGTAGACTTTGCCAGAAAGCGCGAGAACGCGCATCGATTAGCTTAGAAAAATAAAACACAACGGATAATATCATTTTCTATTCCACGACTGTCCATGAGCATTGTAATATTGAGACATATTCGAGTCGAACGGAAATTCGGCGAAGAAAGGCGGGGTTACCCCAGTCGGTGTATTGTGTAAGAACACGCATACACGGTTATTTACAGAAAGAGTCGGGAAACTAGGCCATGGTCAATCGCGAAATGAATGGCCGTTCGAACGCCGCGTATAGCGTTACTTTTCACGGTGCTCCATCAGGAATTATAGGATTATTTCCAATTGCTCCGAAACTATTCGCTAAGTCGGGAGAGACTTTCGTTTGCAGATAAATTAAAACGATTAGCCGCGTGAAAGCGAAGAGTGGAAAAAGAGGCGACAACTCGGAGCAATAATCGACCGAGTGAAATTGCCGACCGAGTATTGGCGTTCGACACGGTAAGCCGATTTTAGTCGCGTAGCTGATAACGTTGGAACATAACTCTACGAATTGAAGATAAGCGTGAAGTATCTTTCGGTACCGTTCAATACGGATGTAAAAAAAAAAAAAATTATATCGTTGTTATATAGTTAATTTCGACCATATAAGGAATATCAACTGATAGAGTTATCGCTAATCTTATCGATCGTGTCCCGTATTATCAAATCTTCGAGCCAGTTAAGTGCATACCGTGCATACGCCACTTATGAAACGTAAATTTCGTGATACGAAAAATCCGGATGCAATATTATGAGGATCTTTTGGACCTGTTTGGTAACGTAGATACCATCCTACACCATTTCCTTCGTTTCAATCGCGTCGCGTCATACGGTACATACGATCGGATAGAAATATTTCGATCGATCTCCTCGAAAATCGTTCGTGGTGTGCGCGAATTCGCTCGTTACAAAGGATAGGATTACAAGGAAGGGTTTTCGAGCACGAAACGGAATCACGTAAGTTCGTCGACGGAACGTGGGGTGTCGGGAGTGGATCGGTCGGAGAGCAACTATCCCAACCGCCGAAACGAAGCGATGGAGGCTCGGTCTCGAGAGGAGAAACACGGGATAGGCGGTTTTAATCGCGACCGAGGGTTTCGCCGCTACCCTCCACTTCTGCTCCCATTCTCCCTGCCTTTTCGACGATTCAAAGTGTGATGCCCTTTGTTCCCCTTTCACCTTGGCGACGTCACCTCTTTGTCGCCACCCTTTTTTCCCTCTTCCGATACGCCGCAATTAAAAGGCATCCGTGCGTTAACGAGTGCCACGCAACCTTCTCGAGGACTCGTGTTATTTGCTTATCCAGCAAGCTCGGTGTCGCCTCCCGATAACCTGCCATTCTTCTCCTCTCCCCCTCTCGTTTTCCATTCCCAAGAGGAGGGTTGCGCTCGCTCGAGCTTTCGACCAGCTTCGTTCGATGGAATCATATACGAATCGATAAGATAAAAGTACGCACGTGGAAAACGGACGAAAAGGGTGGGACGAAAGGTGGTATTCGTGGAAATGGGCCATCGCGGACGAAACGTGGAAGGGATCGACGCATCGAATTTCGTCAAATTCCGAAATTAATTTTCAGGACGCTCAAGAATTCCCTTTTCACGCTGCGTTCCTAAAAAATAGATTTTAAGTAAAAATACAAGCGGAGGATTATCAGATTCTCGATCGATAATCCTTACCAGCCGCGCAAACATTTTTTTTCCCCTTAATAATCTCTTTACTTTTAACCTCTTTAATCGGACGTGTTATCTGTGAAAACGTGTCCCGTCTTTTCTCCTGCTCGTATTTATCAAAAATTACACGATATTTATTTATCGTTCGATACGAGATCGCAATTTCATCCAAGAAGAAAATAGAACGAAACGGAAGAGCGAGCCGTTTCTAATCGAGAGAAAACTTGGACGAGGGTATTCCGTTTCGTTTCTCTCGATCGCTCTTCCAGAGTTTTCACTTCCCATCGATACCACAGGCGGCCACGGCTCGAAAACATCAGCGACAATATCTCGTTCGTTGCGCAATCGTTCGGGAGAAAGTTCTTCGCGCGAGATCTTTGATTTCGATCGTTTCGTTTCGTTTCGTTTCATTTTTTTCTTTTTTTTTTTTCGGACAGAGCCCAAGAAGCGCCGCTTCCACCCGCTTCGAGGCCTCAGGAAGATCTTCCGTCGCGAGAGTCGGGGCGCGGCCGACGTTCGGCTGGTCACGAACGCGGAGCGAGAAGCTGAGCTCGTCCGGGTGCCGAGGGAGGAGATCACCGACAGACATCCCGCAGGACGTCCCGAGGAGGCTCGAAGCAGGAGCGCCAGCGAGCTGCTCACGGACTCGTGCGATCGAGAGAGGTGAGTTTATCATATATGTATATATTGTACATATTTTTTTATTATTATTTTATATTATAATATTTTATTATATATATATATATATATATATATATTGTACATATTATATTATATATATGATATATATATTATATATATTATATTATATATATTATGTATTATATATATATATATTGTATATATTATATTATATATATATATTATACATATATTTTATATATATTATATATATGTATATTGTATATATTATATTATATATATTATACATACATATATATATATATTTTATATATATTATAAATATATATATATTGTACATATTATATTATATATATTATACACACATATATATATATATATATATTTTACATATTATATTTATATATATATTATACATATATGTTATATATATTATATACATATATTATACATATTATATACAAATGGATTAATTTCGAAACGGATCGTACAGCAATGTTTTCGTGAGAGAATGACATTTCTCGTTCGCGTTTTGCTTCTTGTTCTCCTTCAGGGACGCATACGCGGACGTTTCTTTTTTTAAATTATTAATTAAAGTAAAAATGAGAAGAAGTTTTTAAGGATACAGAATTATTTAATTAATAATAGAAAAGATATACGAAGATACTGTTTTGTTTCATTCGATCAGCTGTTTCGAAAGTGTGATAACGTCTTATATAGTGTTCCTGAAGAGAAGGTTAATTTCTTGTTAAATGTCTAATTACTTGATTCTTTCGGGTACATGTATGAAGATTTTCTTTAATTTAAAATTATTCTAAATGAAAAATTAAAAAGAACTCTTTATTGATACAGAAATTTGATAAATTATTGCTTCGAAAGTATTGTAAATTCGTTCCTGAAAAGAAGTTTAATTCCTTGATTAAAGTCGATAATTCTTTAAATTAAAATTGAATTAAAAGTTTCTTTTTTTTATTAAAAAAGACTCGAAGATATTGTTTTATTTCATTCGGCAATTACTGTTTCGGAGCCCTTTAATTGAAGAGAAGCTTAACTCTTTAACTTCTTCAGGGACACATACGAAGACTTTCTTTAATTAAAATTATTCTAAGAAAAAAAATTAAAGTTGAAGATATCTTTACAAAAAAAACTTAAAGATACTTTTTTTTTTTTTTTTACTTAACAATTATTATTTCGAAAGTATTATAACAGAGTCTTTATTGACATATATGCGGACGTTTCTTAGAATTAAAATTTAATTACATTAAAATTTTAAGTAAAAAAAAAAATTAAAATCTGTCGAAGAATTCTTTACTAATAGAGAATCATTTAATAATAAAAATAAATAACTCGAAGATAATGTTTTATTTCATTCAACACAATTGCTTCGAAAGTATTGTAAATTCGTTCCTAAAAAAAAAAGTTTAATTCTTTAATTAAAATCGATAATTCTTTAAATTAAAATGAATTAAAAATTATAATCGAAGAACTTTTTAAAAAAACTCGAAGATATTGTTTCGACAATTACCGTTTCGAAAGTATTGTAACGGATCTTTTGACGTCTTATAGTGTTTCCGAGAAGAGAACCTTAACCCTTTGACTCCTTCAGGGACACATATGCAGATACATTTCTTTAAATCGAAATTATTCTAAAAAAAAAAAAAAAAAAATGAAAATCGAAAAGCCTTTACTAAAAAAAA
>NW_006263406.1:200377-213139 GCF_000469605.1 Apis dorsata
AAGATGACATTTTATTTTACTCGACCAACTATTTGAAAAGTAACGGTGCCTCTTAACGCGATGTCTTGGAAGAGGTTAAGAACGCAATCGAGATATATCGTACTGTTACCGTTCCAACGAGCGATCCGTGTGGAAAAAGGTGCAGGCTGGCATCGTCCTCGCGCTGCTCCTCCAAACAGTAAATATCGTCGAAACCATTCGACTTCGTTTCGCCTACCACTCCCCCCTCCTCCCTTCATCCTTCTCTATCCATCTTCTCCGTCTCCGTTATAGGCACCGAAAACCGTATATCGATCGTTCCGCTAACGATAATAATCTTTAAAAATTTGAGCAAACGAACGAGCGTGAAAAGAAGGATTTCGACTTTATCCTTGGCCCGATTCGACCGTGATCGAGTTTCGCTTTTTTCCACACGGCGTGTCGAAACATCGCTCGAAAACCGCACATGCGTGCACACGTGACTCGATATCGCGCCGACCTATCCTTCCCCCCACCCTTTCCCTCCCCTTTCCCCTCCGCTCCCCCTTTATTTTCGTAACTCGATTGCAAATACGAGGCTCGCTCGGCCCAATTCGATCGACCCTTCCACTCTTTCGTAACGTAACGCAACGAAACCTAACGTAACCGTCGATCGTCGCGGTTTAAAACTCGCCTCGGCCGGCCTTATAAAAAACTTGGAAGCTGCTTTTTTCTCTCCCCACCCCACTCCCTCGAATACAGTTTTTTTCTCCGTTTCTCCGACACGATCGAGTACTTTCTTCATTCGTGCTTTCTTTTTTCCACAGCGTGTTCCTGAGAAGGACGGGGACGATAGAGGATTCGTTCGTGAAGCTGAGAGGAGGGGCCGGAAAATTGTCCGTCTCGCACGACAGCGTGTTCCCAGGGGAGGTACCACACACCCGACCACTCTCGTCCCTGGCAAGCCTGGCCACCCTAGAGGTTCGTATCACTTCTTCTCTTAATTCTTCTATTCGTACCTACGAATAGAAAGGGATAAGAAAGTGGAAGAAAGGAGAGGAAGAAATTGGAAAAAAAAAATTGTTTCTCGATCGAATTTCATTGCTCGACCCAATTTTAGCCGCGATTTTCTTGTGGATATGGATCGAGATAGTTAAGAGAAATCACGAGGAAGGGGGATCAGTTCTCGAGCCGAGATGAAATGGTTGAGGCAGGTGGTTGGAAAACAATATCGCATCACGTTGCTTGATACACGGTGATTGATGTAATTCCCGCGGAGAATGATAAACAGAGGCGCGGAGGAGGCGTTATTCTCGTTATCCAATGAGCGTAAATGGCCGGCTATTGCATTCTGGGCACGCGTGAATCGAGTTAAAGCGATTACACATGTCCAGGATCGGCTCGTGACTCGTCTTCCAATTTCCTCGCCGCGGGTTAACCGCGGTTTCTTTTCTTTAAATCGGTCGCTGCTGTGATTTCATCTTCGAGTTTTACGACATTCTTTCTTTCTTTCTTTCTCCTCCCCTCGATAAAAGGATTCTCGAGAGTCGTTGGATTTCATCCCGTCCGACCGTGAACTTGGGCGTCGAAACCGAGCACCGAAACGTGGAAACACCTCGTTGAATTATTTATGAAGCGAGCGTGACACGGTGAGCGAAGCGTACGCGGAAAATCGAGGGAGGCGAAGCGGTTTCGATTTGTGGTGGTCGCGTATATTACTTTCCTTCTTTTCGAGAATGTTGTTCACGGAACCGTGGTGGATCGACGGATTGGATTGAATATCGAGAATAAACTTTGTTCAAGATTCCAGCCGATTTATAATCGTTTGTTCGTTCGCTAAACGCGAGATTTTAAATTTAGCGATCCGTGAAAATATAGGGTAATAGAGATAATCTATCAGTTGTGATTTTTCATGTTCTTATAAAAGGAAGTTAGAAATAGTATAAATTATATATAAATTTAGAAAGAATTTTTCAATTCAATCGATAAAAACGTTCAGATAAAAAAAATTTTTCAATTCAAAAAGTAATTGTAATTGTTGTAATTTCTTGTCCAGTCGATAAAAAATTCAGATTCATATAAAAGGATTCGAGATGTATAGATTATTATAAATTTAGAAAGAATTTAAGAAATTGATTTTTCGTCCAATCGGTAAAAAATTGAAATTTGTATAAAAAAATGCAAAATGTATAAATTATAAATTATAAATTTAGAAAGAATTTTCCAATTTAAGAAATTGATTTTTCGTCCAATCGGTAAAAAATTGAAATTTGTATAAAAAAATGCAAAATGTATAAATTATAAATTATAAATTTAGAAAGAATTTTCCAATTTAAGAAATTGATTTTTCGTCCAATAGATAAGAATATTTAGAAAAAAAGAATTTTTCAATTCAAAAAATTGATTTTTCGTCCAATCGGTAAGAAGTTCAAATTTGTATAAAAAAATGCAAAATGTATAAATTATAAATTATAAATTTAGAAAGAATTTAAGAAATTGATTTTTCGTGCAATCGGTAAAAAATTGAAATTTGTATAAAAAAATGCAAAATGTATAAATTATAAATTATAAATTTAGAAAGAATTTTCCAATTCAAAAAGTTGTGATTTTTCATCCAATCGATAAAAAGTTCATATTCGTATAAAAAGATGTATAAATTATAAATTATAAATTTTGAAAGAATTTTTCAATTCAAAAAGTTGGTTTTTCATCCAATCGATAAGAAGTTCGTATAAAAAGATGCAAAATGTATAAATTATAAATTATAAATTTTGAAAGAATTTTTCAATTCAAAAAATTGTGGTTTCTTGTCCAATCGATAACAAGTTCAAATTCGTATAAAAGATGTATAAGTTATTATAAATTTAGAAAGAATTTTCCAGTTTAAGAAGTTGTGATTTTTCGTCCAATCGATAAGAACGTTCAGATTCGTATAAAAATAATATTTCAATTTAAGAAGAATCGTTCTTAATTATATTACGTTGCAAACAGGTTCGTATAAGTGGAGTAACTAACAGTCGGATAAATGGAATTCATGTGAACGGGACTTGTAGACTATGTGGAAGCATTGATAAATTGTGCTCGTCCATTTTCATTCATCGATTCGTTTGTTTACGTTCCTCGATTTATTTATATACAATCGCCTGTATTTATTTATTTACATTTCCTTTGTTTACTCACTTTCCTTTATTTATTTACATTTTCTCACAGGTACAGTTACCTCTTTTCCTTTCGTTTATTTACACGCAGGACGGTTAAATTAACATTCGATCTAAGAGGGGAAACGAATAATGATAAAATTTTTGCGTACGACGAAACCGCTCGGTCGGGATCAAGGTTTAGAAACGTTGTCGAATCGATCTTCTCGCGAGAGGGGAGAAAAAGCGGCTGCGGTTCCGTTCTGATAGACGAGGAAAGTCACGGATTCGTTTTCGCGTTCGAGGAAATGCACGTGACACGTGGAAAGAGCGGTCTCTCGTGACCATGGTGTCCCATTTCTCCCTTTATTTTGCAGCGAAGGCAAACGAGAAAGAGCAACGAGATCGAGCACAAGGAGTACAATCTACACGTCGTGCAGAGTCACAGGATATCCCTTCGGGTAATTTCTCTTTAGACTTTTCGTTCGATCGAGTATCGTCTAATTTTTTTTTTTTTTTTTTTTTTTTTTTTTTTTTTTTTTTTTTTTTACATTTTTATTTTCGAAAGAAAATTCGTAGAAAGGCGAAATGTGAAAATGATTAATTCGAAAGATATTAATATTTCACGTTTCGTTATATTTGTTTCATATATAAAGGCAATTTCGGTATCGGTGAAATGTAGGTCACAGAGACGACAATTAAACGAGTAACATTTGTGGATAATTGCCGAGCGTATATGCTGTTCATTTGCAGGTGCTCGAGCAAATAAAGACGGTCATAGAGAACCAGAACCAGCTAGTCTCGGCCACATCATCGGATTCCACGAGCGTCGTGCACGTAAGTATCGAGACTCGTTGTCAAGTATCGAATTTTTTGTATCTAGAAGAAAAAAGACAGGGAAAAAAGAAGAAGAAGAAGAAGAAAAAGAAGAAAGGAAAAAGAAAAGATAAAAAAGAAGGGTCTGAAAAGTTGGAACTTTTACTTCGTTCATCGACCTCGTCCGGGAGGGACATTAATTTTTTTCCTCGGTCTTTTTTATCTCGATGGAATAAAATCGAGAAGAAAAACAAACACGGCAAAAGACGAAGATAAAGAGAGACAAAATATCGAGACTTTGGAATAATTCTTCTTAACGAGGCATTGTCTTTTTAAAAAATTCGAGTTTTATCGCTTTTTCGAATTTTCCTCTAACGAATGTTATCTTGACGCTTGAAACAATAACTCGATAGCGCGATAACAGAATGGAGAGAAGAGATAGTTAGATAGTTCAATTAAAAAAAAAAAAAAAGGAAAAAGAAAGAAAGAATTTGTCGATACAACGGATTAGATTCCGCGCGCAGCGTTCTTTGCTAGTTGTCATATGTCGCGTCATGCGCCGTTTTTGCGTTTCAGGCTGTCGGTAAACGTTATCAGCAGGAAACCGCCGAGCTAAGATAGCAACGATGAACACTTTTCGTTCCTAGTATCGGTGTGATCGCGTAGCAGCTTTGCTACGGTTCGGTGATTAGTCGCGTACGCGATGCGCGCCTGTCAACTTGCCGCCGTTCTTTCCGTGTTTTCCGTGCTACCGTTCTCTATTAATATTATATCCGACAAGGGGAAGAATCCCGCTTTGGTTTCTCTCTCCAAAGTGTTCGTCCAAAGACTCGACAAGCATGAAACATTGACCCGTACGAGATCGCCCTCGGATAAATATGGCCGAAAAGAGATACAGATCGTTGAGGAAATTGTTCGACAAAGTGTCGATTTTAACGTCGGTTATCTCGAAATTTCGCAAGATATCAACGGTAAGAAGGAAGTGCTCGTCCCGTCATCGGTGGGGAAAAAACTTTCTCTCTATCCGCTGGGAGTTTCAAAGATACGTTCTCGTGTCTCGGTGACTTGTTATTAGTTACTTTCATTCGTTGCGTCACTTCCATTTACGTTCACGGCATCGATATGTGTATACATATACATATATATATAAATAATATAATATATTATTTAAATATATATATTTAGATAAGATTGTCAAGATTCTATTCTATTTTTCGTTTTCCTTTATCGTGATAAGTTTGATAAATTTTCCGTGTATTGTAATTCGACAAGATAGATATATTTTGTCGTTGTGAACCGAGACGTTAATTTCCGTTTTTTTTCTCGATTTTCAGAACCGTTTCGGGCACGAGAAGCAGGAGAGAAAAGAAGAGGAGGAGAATCAAGCTAAGGTGAGTAGTGCTCTTAATCTCCAGAGATCTCCACCGGTCGCCGCCATCAATCCCGCCATTCGTCTTAATTTCGAGGCTGAGAGGGGGGAGAGGAAAAAAACATTGGATATTCCGCTAATGGTCGAATCGTAAATCAGCATTAAGGGGTGGGCGAACTTCTGCGGGCAACAGGTGGCGAATGGTGACCGATGGAGATCCGTTGATTTTTCTCGTTTCTCAGTGTTTTTCATCGTGCGACGCCAACGAGTCGGAAAAACGATTCCATCGATCGCGCGCCCAACGTTCCAAATGGCTAGGTTTTACGTTGGAAACGAATCGAGAGGTTGGAGGATGGGAAAGATCGAATGCAATATTTCCCTCGCAACTGATCGTTCGCGTTCCATTAACGGGAATTTTTAAATGCGAAAAGAAAAACGAAGACTGTAAAATTACGCGGGAGAGGAGAGAGACAAGTATCCGCTTGTGCGAGCGAGAACGAAATAAAATCGTTCCCGCAAAAGAAGTCGCAGCGCTGACAAGAGTGTATTTCGTCCCTTTTACGGCCGCGCTCTCCTTGTTCCGCGCATCTCTCTCACGTTGGGCTTGCTCCGCTTCTCCGGCATGGCACACCGCTATTATTTCCGCCTGTACCATCGCGAATCTCTGCTAGCCGCTTTTATTGTCTGGCTCGCGACACACGACAAACCGTTAAAACAATGCCCGGTCTACCCGTATATATAAATCGAACCACCGACCGCCTACTCCGCGGAAAACGCTTCCACGAACGTGTTCCGCGTTAAAAGAAGTGGGTTATTCTTTATCCGATTCAGCCGTTTACTTTTTAAGCGTATATGCTCGTTTGTAATGCTAGCCTACATATCTGGTAGCCATTTAAAGCGTCGCAACGTGTTGCGTGTGATGCGGAGGTTTAAAGAGAGAGAGAAAAAAGAAAAAAGTAGAATCGCAAATGAAAAAGAAAAAGTTTCGGTGTGAATCATTCTAGGTTAAGAATTCGAAGATACGTTCAAACCGGCTAGCATTATATATAGAGGTATATTAAAGAATTATAAACAGTCGTTTAGAATAGAAAAAAAGAAAAATATATTCGAGAGTGAGCGCACTGTGAATAGGACAGTGTACAAGAACGACGCGATATAGCGTTTACCGTTACTTGGCCCGAACAACACTCGTTACAGCCGAGGATGGAACCATCGAATGCTTCGAGTTGTGGTTCTCTGCGTGTTAACTCGCTTTCGGTTCATTGGAAAAATCGAGAGAACAGGCACGGCACTGTCACAGCTGGTAAAGTTGTTTTCTTTCGATCGTGTTTGCAATTATGATGACTAATTGCACTTGTTGTCACGCGTTACAGATTTACATTTATATTCGCGACACACGACACGTGCAAATAAATTTCATTATTCTAATGAAATTCCTAGCATGACCTCGTTTGTAATCAGTTGATATAAATTTCATTTTTTTCATATGGAGTGCTTTTAAATCTAGAAATTTGCATAATATTTATATATATTCGTAAGATAACTTCAATTTTCGAAATGTAAATTTGATAATCGTTATCGAATAGATTTGTTAATGTCTGAATGACATCTGGCGTTATTCTCCATATATCTTGCACGTATCGAATAAAAGCATGGTAATTTCGATTCAAACGTTAAGCAGATACGGTCGGTAAAGTGGAGTGAACCGTTGCTAACTGAGAACATTACCAAATGAGTAACGATTCCTGTCGGTAAAATAAATCTGTAGATAGTACAGTTTTCTGTCAAATATCTTAACACGCACCTGCAATAATACGATATCGATGCGAACACCTGATGAATGTTTGTTAACATTCTCGGTGACTCCGACTCGTCGTTATTTATCATATATTTACAATTGTATCAGTTCTTTTTTTATGAAATTTTATAATTTAAAACGAATCATTGCGCTCAAGAGTTAGATAGATGAAGCGTTTAAAATTAGCTGACCGATTTTCTCGCGAAAAGAAACTTTCTTTGTTCGTTACGTAAAAAGGCTTATATATGGCTTCGTTTCGACAAGTGAACGCTTATGAAACTAGAAAATATTTAGATTTTAATTTTTTATCGCCATTTAACTCGATCGATAAAAATTTAACTTTACCTTTATCTCTGCATCCTTTCTACAACAAAGATATTATTTCTCAAAACTTTTTAAAACTTTTCTTTTAATTAAAAAAATAAAATATACACTTTATTTGGAGTTCAATAATTCAGAAATCACACAATTCTAATAAATCTCGCGTTCTCGTAATTATTTAAGGACCGAATATTGACGAATGATTTATCGCGTATTGAAACAAGACATTTATAATCGAGCTTGGCACAAGTCCGTAAGCCAGTTTGGTATTTGCGTGGCATTTATTCTACTGCGTTTTGCTCTCGTCACGAAATACCAGCAAGGCCGGCAGCGAATCCTTACAAACCCTCGCGAAGAATTACCGTACCGTTAACTTATTCGATGAATAAGATCTCCACCTCTTTGTTTATCCAATAAAACTGCTCGCGTATCGAAATACCGCTCTTATTTACGAAAACAAAGATCCTCGTCGAAAACATTGCTTCCCCTTGAATTTCTACTTTCCATCGTGCTTTCCCTCAAAAATTCTATCATCATCGAAACCGCGTTTTTACGAAGGCATCGCACGACTCGTCATTGCGACAGAATATTCCGTAAAATTCACGGTGGTCTCGACGATGTACCGGGATTACGGAATCACGATCCCGATTCGTAATCCGGAACGATCACAAGACTCTTCTTGTTGAAACATTTGTTAATGCAAGAGGAGGGGGGAGGGGGAGAGGGAGCGCAAAAACAAACAAACAAACAAAGAACGAAAAAAAATATCGATTTACCACTTGGTCATGGAAAGGATCGAAGCGACGAGAAAGGAATGGTTACGATAGGTCAGTGACGTACAAAGGAGGAGAAAATAAAAAAATATAACGGCCGAACATCCTGAATCGAATCACGTTTCTTCAAAGATAAGACCGTTTGCTTTCTAAACATCGGTGGTTGAAGCAACCTAACCGTAGAAAGACCGATCCTCTGCTACGTTTTCTGCGGTGTCGAAACGTTTTGTCAGGACGAAGTGAATGTCTAGGTAAGAGGACAGACCGAGGCGGAATAGAAGTGGGAGCTTTCGTGCCGCGGTTCGGCTGGAAGCGAACAGCTGGCAAGCTGGCAAGATTGGTAGCACCGTTACCGCGTTCGCTTGTTCGATTCCTCCTCGTAGATCAGTCTCCTCGATCGTACATCGTCCCTCTTTTTCTCTTGTCAGGGGTCATTAGTCCTCAGTGGCGTACACATTTTAGCTCGCGAGATTTTTATCCTTTCTTTTTTTTTTTTTTTTCATGTTATGTAAACCCTGTTTAAATAACATGAATAATATTATTATATTATATAACAAGAATAATAGAAGAATATTCTTGTATATTATCATATACTTGATATTCGGACATGTTCACGAAATAAATACTGCCGATTTTTACCCGATAATACTTTTGTTTGGAATCACGTAAATACATACAATGATAATTATTTTCTTTTATGAATATATAATTTTTCACAACGTGATCGAATAATTTATCGATTATATATGAAAATTCGGAATCTCTTTTCGTACGTAAAAATTTAACAAGAGAATCGAGATCGATTCGATTCATTAACAACGATCGAGGAAAAAAAGAAAAAAAATATAATTCGAATCGTAATCGCGGAAACAGGGATTCGTGCTGTGGTGCTCGATCGCACGATTACGTCCCTGTCACCTGTGCTACCTCCACGACCGGCATTACCACTTCTTCTCGCCGAGCCGAAAGTCACCGAGCCGAGGAGGAAGAGTCGCCGCCGCGAGCGGCCAGTACGAAACGACGTGTTTTCCGCGCGCGACACGCGTGTATTTCTCTCTCTTTCTCTCTCTCTCTCTCTCCGATCCCTTGTGGGTCGAAGCGAAGGGCTTCCCTCGCCTAGTTTGTTACGATCGATCGTGGCGACACGAAGGTCGAGGCGGCTTCAGTTGGAAGGTGGCACTTCACCGCGATGGTGAACCGGATTCGCGACCACGTTGGCCGCATCGTCAAACCCGATGTAGTTTTTCCATTTTGATCGCTGGTCCAATCACCGATCGGTGGAAATATCGCGATACAAGTATTCTCGATAGTGGATCTCGGTGGTGCATATACGAATGATACCTTCGTTCTGTATTTTCGTTAGATTTTCGATAATGGTATTGTTTTTGCACGGCTGCAAAAAGTTTGCGGTAAGAGGACAGGTGTAAAGGCGTAAATTCCACGTAAGATTCCAAAGGTTTGATATCTCTTTGAAGACAATCTTTCCTCACCACGATTATCAATCTATTTCGATAAATTCAGATATCGAGTACTGTTTTCCTCGTTTGTTTTGGCACATTGCCAATCGGTTCCTTTATCGATCAAAGCGTAACAACAATAAAAAAAAAAGAAAGAAACAAAAACAAATTAATCCGTCGATCGAAAAAAGTACGAGATCGAAGAAAATTATAGGGAAATTTTATTCGCGAATTCGAATTCGAAACCTCGACTTCCTCAATCCCATCTCCCACGAACCGAACCACGAACGTACCGCCGTTTCCTATCCAATGTTTTTCAATGGCCGTTTTAGAAAGCGGAATAGGTAATTCGGGATAGAGACAATTCGCGATTGTATTCCGAGTGTTATTCGGGCGTAGTCGAACGTTGCATCCCGCGTGTAGGAGGCAGGAGCCAAGTAGAGAGGGGTGCAACGCGTTTGGCAATCAGAGCGCATCGATCGGTTAATTCCAGAGCCGGATAAACGACTCTCGGTGTCGGTACGAGCCGACGATGGAAATTAGCATGCCTCCACGACCACATTCGTCGTTACTTCCTTTTCCTTCGCTTCAGTAAACGTACGCGCTCGATGGAACGAGCCGCAGCGCTGCCTTTCTTCCTTCTTTTTCTTTTTTTTTTTATTTTGTAACAGTAGGTACGCGAGTTCTTTTCTTTTCTCTCTCTCTCTTCCTCTTCCTTCCCCCTCCCCCCCTCTCTCTGAGCGAACGTTTCGTATCATTCCGTGTCATCTCGTTTTTCGATTTTTCGACGAGGGAGACAATCGTGATCGAGGATGGTAATAGAGGGATCTCGCGATTTCGTTATTTTTGTTAACCTCGGTCGGTTACGTGGAAGGAGAACAAGCGACGTTCGATCATCATAGGCGAAACGATCGTTTTAACCGTGTCGTTGACTTCACGGTGTGTACTACTCGGGCTCCGCTCGCCTCGTCCAGTCGCGATTTAAATATTTATAAGAACGCGGAACACGGATTCGCTTTACGGGTCGTTCGTACGGAACAATATGTTCGTTTCAATATTCTTCGCCGCGATATCTTTGGAATCGTCAAAAAAAAAAAAAAAAAAAAAAAAAAAAGAAAAGAGTTTGACCGAGTTTGGAATTATACATTCGTTACGCGTAAAAGAGAAGTTTGAAAAGAGAATGTTATCGTGAATAGAAGATTGAAATATTTCGTGAAAGGCTGGATCCGAAGATGTAATAGACGAATTGAAAATGTGAAAGGTGTTAGGGTGTCGGGAAGCGAAGAAATAGGTTAGTATCTCGTTAACGAACGATGTAAAAAGGAGAAAGAAATTCGTGGCTGTTTCGCCGAACTGCAAAAAAAACTGTTTTCTTTCTGCGCGTTGAAAGTGACTTTGTACGTACGTTTCGCTGGACTTCTCGCGTCTAGCGAAAAACGAGACGACCACCGCTCAGGCAACAGACTGAAATATAAAACTGGTTGTACGATTTTTCGTCGCGTATCTCACGTTACCCGTTGCATCGATCCTCGTCGATCGATCTTTTCATTCTTTTCGTTTCGATTCACTTTCCCGTGACGCGCCACGGATACCTATTCAATCATGAGATTACGCGATTAAATTGCTCGAAAGAAATTCGAAAAAAAGCGATAACGAATTTTTCTGTTGATAATCGATCGGACGAAAATAAATCATTTCTTTGATCGCGATCGATTTATCGTATGCGTTTACGATAAACGGAAGTTTTTACGATAAATTACATTATTATCGTGTACAGTATCACGCGTGAAATCGATCGTTAATGTCCGTACTTACTTTTAATACCCTTCTCGCGTCTGATAGGTGAAACGATATATATTTACGAAATAATTGTTCTTGATACATATATTCGTTTTAATCGAGCGTTTTAATCGAATAAATATCGCTTTCTTTTCATAATACGTAGAGGAGCTCGACATTGAAGAAATCGATGTCTCAAAGAGAATTTGAGAGGACTTTTCGAAAAGAGAAAAAAAAAGTTAGGGAAAATTATTCGAACTTCTCTTTCCCTCGCCAATCAAAAATTTCCTATCGTCTCGCGATTCCATTGGGAATCGAAGTTGAAAAGAAAACTTGAATTTATTTTCTTCGCCGTCAGATCAAAGATTCTTGCGGTCTTGGTAATTGATCTTCGCCTCTTTCCCTTACTCAAAGATTTCTGCGGTAACGAAAATTAAATTCCAAGTTCGAAGACGATTAGGAGGGAAGAAGCTCGCTTCTTCGATCGAAGCTTCGGCCGCGTTGAAGAAGGAAAACGAGAGAAGAGGAAGAGGGGAGATTGAAAAAGAAAAAGAGAAAAGACAAAGAGTCCGGCGCGCAATTAGCCGGTCGGTGTGACGAAACCGCTTCTCGGCTCGGCTCGGCTCGGCCTCGTGAGAACTAGGCGAGCCTTAAATCGTATTCCGCGCGCGCGTGTCACTACACGCCGGGCGAGTTCTCTTTCGCTCGAAACGAGTTCTTGAGGACGCGCTCGCGGCGTGACGGAGGTCGCGAGAAGAAAGGGAAGAAAACCACCGGTGCAACCGGTAATCGCTCGCGGATAAGTGCCGGTTGCTCCTCCATTCGACCCGCTTGTCCTCTCAAATCACGCACCTTCGTGATTACAGTTTTCGACTCGTCCTCTCTCTCTCTCTCTCTCTCTCTCTCCATTCTCCGCGCTCGTTTTTTCCATTTCGAACAAGGCTCGCATTATCTTTGCGACATCTTCCCCGTATATTTCTTTAATAAAACACCGATACTCGCGGATTATTAATCGTTGGATACTGATATATCAGCTTAAGATAAATTGTTATTTTTTTTCTCCTATAATGATAGATAGAACAATTTTCTAAGAAGAAAAGAAAGGAAGGTGGTGTCGTAACTATACAAAGTGTGCGATCGAAACGGTTTATCTATCGGTTCTCCACGCGATTGCAACGTAATTTCGTAGAGCGTAGAAACGAGCGCAGGTGAAACCATCCAACGTCCACGTTCCCGATTCGTCGCGGTATGATGCATTTTCACGCGAGCCGCGGATCATTTTCGTGCCCTCCCCTCCCCTCCCCTCTTTTTCTTCGCCTCGTTTACTCTCTTTCCGCGTATCTTTTTTTTTTTC
>NW_006263406.1:213219-215717 GCF_000469605.1 Apis dorsata
CCTCCTCGCTCTCCCTTCTCCTTCCCTCTTGCATGTCGCTCGACAATGGCACGGAAACGCGAGCGTGTCGTGTCGCGTCGTGTCGTGTCGTGTCATGTCGTGTCGTGCCACATTCCCAACATCCTGTTAACGATGCGAGAGCGAGCTTCGTGAAAATTCACGATCTTCCTCGTTGATTCCTCTTAACAATAAAATCGATCACCATGGCACCGTCGCGCGTTTCTTGTATACAAACAAAATTCCTGTTGAAGAAAAAGTTGATTCACCCCGATGGAAAGCGAACGAATTGCAACGCGTGACTCGCGTTGGCTAATGAAACGAAACGACGACCGCAATTAAGAGGATCATCATGAGAGAGAGAGAGAGAAAGAAAGAAGAATTATTTTCAACGTCGAGAGAAGAACCCTTCGATTTCTTCGATTTCTGATTTTCTCCTTTTTTCCATCCCTCGAATTTCCAAAACTTTCCAAATCGAGTCGAGGAACGGACGTGTTTTAAGCTAGGGAATTTTCTTTTTCTCGCGCGAGCAAAATCGTGGCGGAGGGGGGTTGGAGAGACGAATGATGGGACGATAAGATACGCGCGGGCATTGGATGGAAGAAGGCGGAGGACCGCAAGAGATCGATCCCGAGACCCGATCTCTGGTGATCCCCGCGCGAGAGGAGAGATGTGGAGCGCCGATACGAACCGAGAGCCGATCTAATCTCGCGGCTGGCCGCCGTTATCGTCAGTCCCGCGTCAACGGCCGACGGTGCTCGTTCGTGCCGGTAATTGCACGATCGAAATCGCGAGAAATTGTCGGGCCGAAACGCGCACGGTGGCGACGTTTCCACGGTGCTCGAGCCGTGTGATAAATAAAGTACGCGGTTTGATCGATAATCGCCGTGGAGACGGGCGGTAAACCTGGACGACTTGTTCGAGGATCGAGCCTCGAAATTAGTCGCGACGCGAGTTCGACAAATCTGAAGTTGTTCGTTATTCGAATACCTCTTGTTGTGCGGGGAGAAGAGTTTCTTTGTTCTTTTTTTTTTTGTTTGCAGGATAATATTGTTGTTAAGGAAGGAAAAAGGTAGTAGCCTCGATCGATCGATCGATCGATCGATCCCAATTAGGGAAATACGAAAAACTAGACTGCGTTGATTCATCGACGCAAAAGAAGGTAACGTTGTTATCGACTGATTCGATACGCAATCCACGTGATTGCCGATTAATAATTATTAAATTTTCGTAAAATTCCGACGATTTTTTCGTTCGAGAGTTTTAAAGTTTCTCCAAGCCGTGGCGGATGTCGAAGCGCGTTGTCCGGCTCGCGTTTTATTAAACGCGATTGCGCAACGCCGTCCGAGTTTTCTTTCGCCACGGTGTGCCCCGACGTCACTTTCTCTTCTCTCGTGGAAAATTATTACGTTCCGCAATTTCCGCCGGACCCGGCGGCGCGCCAACCAACGCGCGTATCCGGTTGGAATGCAAACGGACGGATCGTGCAGGTGGTAGAGGTGTGACCGAGCGCTGTGAAACACTGCCGATTTTGCAATAACAAACGATCGAACGTGTTGCTGCCGTTCGAAACGTAGTTCCAACGCGTAGCTTGAAAATTCCGCCGATCTTCTATTCGCTCGCTTCTTCAAACCCCAAGTGTTCGAAGATATTTCGATTCGTCGAAATTTTAATTATTTATTTATTGGAAACGAATTGTACACGAGGCTAAATATATAATGAACTTTTTTGTTTTGAAGGTTTTTGAAAAATATAGATAATTTTTAATTCGATAGAAATCGATAGAAAATTATTATACGTGTAAAGAAATGTGGAATTAATTTTATTTCGTTGAAAACTTGCTCGATCCGATTTTCTCGCGTTAAAAAAATATTCTCTTATCGATGATTCGTTCGCATCCAATAGAAACGAAACGTTCTAGTTTACATTTTTTTCTTGTTTTTTTTTCGCACATTGAGAATCACCACTCAACCTGTACATTCCTAATATATTAATTTCCTAATATATCGAACGAAAAGATTAAACTTTCGTTCGAATCTCGTCGATTAAATTGAACGAAAGGAAAACTCGCGAAGTTCTTTTTTTCGCGGCGATAGAAGCGTTCGCGCCTCTCGATCCGCGAAGAGGTGTTGGGTAAACACCGTGGGCGCCCGACGTGGGCACGTCTTTGGCCTGGATTTTGCCTAGGAAACTTACCTCGATCGATAATTCTAATCCAATAACCGCGACGGGTTAAAAAAAAAAAGACGCAGCCATTTCCAAAGGTTACGCCATTCTTCTCAACAGAACGAAACTACGGGTCTCGCTACGATAGGATAAATCGCCTTTCTAACAGCGCGAAAGAATAACTTCGATAGCGATAATTTTCGGTCGAAAATGGTGCGGCGGATAGAGAAGGTCGCGTGGGAAAACACGGGTCCCCGAGGCGAACCGAGGGAAAAGGAGGACGAGACGAGGCGGTCGTGAAATCTTGAGAAAAGTAATACGCGAAAACTAGGTGG
>NW_006263406.1:215726-220429 GCF_000469605.1 Apis dorsata
AGGTGGTAGTGGTAGTAGTTGGCTCGTTAAACGCAATTAGGAACGAGGGCGCGATTGTTCTGCCATCTACGGTTGAAGGATTCGCGCATTCTCAATGGCCGAAAGGAGAAGTGTATCCTCGAATCGTTTTCGTTCAAAGGATCATCGTCCACGATATACATACAAATATATATATATATACACAAATAGATCGTTCGCCTCTCTTGTTTTCTTCTCGAAGGAAGGAAAGAAGGAAGGAAAACGAATATTCGAACGAATATTCCGTGGAAATATTGCAGAGAATTTTCCAACTTTTCTCGGGGATCCGATGTGAAGAAATTGTTAAGAGAAGGAGAGAGAATCGTGGAGAGGAAGAGAGAAGATGGTGGTGTCCCGCCGGGAGGGTAGCATATCGTCCAACATACGGGCGATAATCGAGCAGCTGAACCTGAATCCGGTGGAGAGGAGGCGGTTGATCGACCGGACGAAGCAGGACGGCGCGCGATGCGTGGTGGGGTACCACCAGGGCGTGCAGCCCGCGGCGAAGATCAGCATCGGCGTTTACGGGTGCAAGGAGAAGGTCGGTTACGAGATACCGGGCGGCGGCCCGATCAGGCGCGCTGTGTGCAGGCTCGGGCCGGATCGGTGGAGGCCCAGGCAGGAAGCGGGGCAGCGAAAGATCTTAGCCCCGATTAAGAAAGAGGGCGCGGCCC
Organism: Apis dorsata; assembly: GCF_000469605.1. Classification (NCBI taxonomy): domain Eukaryota; kingdom Metazoa; phylum Arthropoda; class Insecta; order Hymenoptera; family Apidae; genus Apis; species Apis dorsata. Next base: position 216,419 of record NW_006263406.1, read on the forward strand.
GCGAGGATGCGGCGGTCGAGGAGGTAATCGATCTCGAAGGGAGAAACTTAACCTCGATTCGGACGGACAGATGTCGTGTCGCGTCGCGCCATTTCTTCTTCTCTTTATGTTTTCGCGGATCCGTTCAGCTGGAAGCTCGTTTTTCTTTTCTTTTAGATAGATTTTTATATTATCTATTAATCTATCTATCTATGAGTCATTATTAAAATAATTTCGAGTTCTCGATAAAGAGCGTTCTGTTCTTGTTATATAACGGAAAGTAGTGATACGTTTAAAAAGAGAATCGAGGTGAGAATAGAACGAATAATCCTCTTTCTGGAGAGGATTAATCGGAGGATTAAAAACTTGATCTCTTTATCTCTGTGTCGTTCAATTTGTGCTTAGTTGGCAACTTATGATGATCTCAGAGTCGGGCATTAATCTGTTGTAAAAATTTCGAGAGCAAAGTTACTTCGAGTAATTATCTATTGAAATAACATTTATTCTTATTATAATCCTCTTTTCATATATATATATATATATATATATCTCGGTTATTAATTATTAAATTTTGCGAAACGACAGAGAAGAAACGAGGAATCTCTACTAGCAACGTTATCGTTCCCTTTCCACTCGATATCGTTTATTATTTGTTTTCCGACCGATTACGCGATCGATCTTACTTTCCTTACTCCGAATTCGACGAGCTTCGAGATTGAAAATATACGGATCGGCGAGCTAAAAATGCCAATTGCTTGGTAATAAAGCGAATCTGATTAAATCTGCAAGGAGAAGGCGGAGGATAATGGGTTCGGATCGATAAGATCGACGAGCAAAGTCGAGGATCGACCGAGACCGAAGCCGGAGAACGGGCGGACGGCGACGATCCCTCAGGCGAACCGATCGCTCTCGGTTCGAGCTGAAGATACGATCGAGGTAATCGATCAAAAAATCCCCCCTCCCCTCACCTTTTCACCTTACTCACCGCTTGTCACCGATTACACGAATTATGTTATGTTGGACACGTTGCGTTCGTACAATGTGTAGGATAAAGGGTCGGCGAGGTGTTCGTGCTCGAGGATCGAGGATCGGCCACGCTCGAAGCCGGAGACGAGGCAGAGGATCCCGCCGTTGATCAAAGACGCGATCCCACGAATCGAGGAGGAGGTGNTCGAGGAGGTAATCGCGCCTTCCCTCCGCGTGTAAACGGTTCCTTTTTCCCCTTTCTATATCGAGTAACCGTGATCGCTTTCGATCCGAACTGTGTCACCTGTAACGCTAGACTCGGTTAAGAAAGAGAAATTCGAGTAGTAAAGATCGGGATGGGTTTGTTGTACCGAGCTTTGTTTATCAAACGTATTACGCGAACATTAAAGAAGGAGAACGAAAGCTTTCCTCGTTGGACGGAGGAAGAAAAGAAACGCGGTTTCGAGACGGCACCTGTAACCGGTTTCCAACGATCACGGTTAAGTGGCTGCACTTGCTCGCCCCGATAGTGGTTAATACCGTTATAACCGGCTGCCAATACACTGAACTCGAACAGCGTCGCACACAGCGGAGCGCGCAAAGTGTCACGAATAATAATATTCCATTTTTCTTCCTCGATCGTTGGCGTCTAACACGAATTTATAAACTCGAATCATCAACTCGTTCCCTTCCAGGGCTCAAAATCGCCGAAGGACACGGTCGATCGTGTTATCCCTGTGGCCAAAGAAGACTTGCGTGAGTAAAAAAGATTCTTTACAACAACTTAAATCAAAGATTCTTATTCGAAAGCAACGAGACCGATTTTTGTTTGTCCAACAGCGGAGCTGGAAAGCGCCAGTTTGAGCCACACAGCGGCCCATCATCGAATTTCAGTCCGGCCTAAAAACCGAAGGCCTCCGAGGCGGAGCGGGTCGCAGGTGGCGGCCACGCCCACGTCGACCATCACGACGATAGCGGAGGACTCGTTGGACAGTCTGCAAAGCGCGAACAACAGCAATGCGTCGACGCCAACGGAATCGAAGAACGCGTCGATCGGTAGGAAATCGTCGAACCGTTTGTCGCGCACGTCCGACATTTTCGAGGAGTTGGAAGCGAAGCTGCCTAGAAAGCCGCCTAGCGTGGCCTCCTTGTCCCCGGACAGTCTGGACGCGGTTGAGATGAACGAGGAGCAGCAAACAGCGGAGATCCGAGGATCGATCGGGAGGAAATCGTCGAATCGCACGCCAAAGAATACAGAGATGTTCGAGGAGTTGGAGTCTAAGCTGCCTAGAAGAAGATCCGCCTCGAACAGATCGTCGAAATCGCCGGACAGCTTGGAGGCGGCCAACGGTTGGTTCTCCAAGTCGACGGAGGGCTTCGAGAAATTGATGGAATACGAGGAGGTGAAACCCGTTACGCGAAGATTGCTCGGCCCGATCTCGAAGTCGACCGACCGCGTGTCCAAGTCGTCGGACAGTTTGGAAGCCATAGAGGCGTTGACCAGCGACGAGTCGATCGAGCGTAGAAGGAGCAGCTTCGAGCTGCGCGCCCGTAGATCCTCGAAGAAGATGTCGAAATCGTCGGAAAGCTTCGAGATGTTGGAGCAGATCGGAACGGAGAGCGGTGTTGAAGAGATGCTTCAGAAGAGGAGCAGCGTCTCGGATATCAATTTGTCGAGGGGAAGAAGGTTGTCGAAGAGCATCTCGAAATCGTCGGAGGATTTCGAGAGGATCGAGATAAGCGAGTCGAAAGAGGAGGATGCGAGGGAAAGTTTGGGCAAATGTTGCAGAAGATCGTCGAAACGGATGTCGTCCGAGAGCTCTGATAACTTGGAGTCGGAGGACAGGTTGGAGAACAGAAGGATGAGAAGGGCGCCGAAGAGGATACCGAGCACCAGCTACGTGGATATAGTTCCGATGGACGATCAGGAGGAGGAGAAGAGAGCGATCGCGGTGCAAAGGAAACCGTGCAGACTTCAGAAATCGTCCGAGAGTTCGGAGCTTGGCAGCACGGATACTTTAGATTCCGAGAGGAGGAACAAATCGTCCGAGAGTACCGAAACTTTGGACAGTTTGGAGAGAGATTTGGATCAGGATAGGAAACAGGAAGATCTTACGGACACCGTTGCGGATAGACGCGAGAAGAACGTAAGATTTTTCGATAAATAAATTTTCAAATCTAATTTCCTTTCTTCCTTTTTTTTTTTTTTGAAACGTTTTTTTGAGACGTAAAATTTGTTTTCAGGACCTTCCTTGGACCAATAAATCCCTAATGATGTCGCATTCGGATCAAATGGCGGATAGTACAGAAGACTCTAAACCGTTGATCTCGCCTGATAAATTCTATTGGCGACAATCGTCGGAATCGAAGGAGAACATCGACATCCATCAGCTGCTAGCCATCACTATAGTTACCAGAATGGCCGACAACGGCAACAATCAACGAAGCTCTGTGATTTATCCTAAGAAAAAGCAACAAATCACCACGTCGCAGCCTACCTCGCCAGTCGCTAAACAAGAAGACAACAAGATGATTTTTGACAATCTCCTCGTTAGCAAGAATGACGAGGATTTACAAAATATGTTAAACGGTAATATATCCGAAGTGTCTACGGATACGAAGAGTTTCAAGGAGAAGCTAATCATGTTCGAGAAACTCGGGAAATAAGCGTTACACGCGTATTAACAGATATGCATTGTTTGATTCATTTTGGAAGACGAATAGAAAAAGAATCGATGCGGTTAAAGAAATGATCAGAATTATATAAAGCCCCCTTTTTCTGTAAACTTTTTTATATCTGGATTTTATTTGTAGACTGAATAAGCTGTGGAAATAATGAAATAACGAACGAAGATGTGTTCGACTGGTTAAGACTACATAAGATGGACAATAATATAAAAATTATTCACCTTAAATTTTTATAACATTTTTCATAAAACATGTCTTCGTTTCAAACTTGTAAACTTGAACAAAAGTAAAGGAAAGAAGCAAGTGGAAAATGATGGAATCGAGATATGTAAAAAGAAAAAAAAAAAAAAAAAAAAAAAAAAAAAAAAAAAAAAAAAA
>NW_006263406.1:220551-238755 GCF_000469605.1 Apis dorsata
CGAGAAAGTTGTAAGGTTAACGTGTTTAAACGTAATTAGCTGTAATTATTTGCGATTCGTGTGTTATTTAACTTCTTCCGTTGCAATCGTATTTTGTTTTTTTTTTTCTTCTTTTCTTAACAAACTTCACATACACGATAAGATAGCCGATCATACAAAAAAATGCAGTATTAGGTGGTGCGCGATATCGCAAAGCAATATAATCGCGCGTCGTGCTTACAAATTCTTCTCGTGTTAGGAGTTAGTGTTTCTTGTTGTACAGTAGTTTAGAGACGCCAATAAATGTCGTGTTTCGTTCCACTGTGTAAATACAAAGAAGAAAACCCCGTTGCAGAATTAGACACGATCGCGAACGAAAGAATACGAATTTAAAGAATATAAAAAAGAGAATAGATAAAAATAGCGTCGACACGTATTTACAAAGTGTTTAATGGCCAGGCGAGCCATAAAACAAACACAGGGTATGTTGTTAGACAAAAACATAGTTCGAAATTATTCATATCTAGAGACGTTATGGTAATCTTTGGAAAATGCTGTCTTTCCATACTGGATTTAACAATTTTTACGTCGTTAAAAGTAATTCGTTTTGAAAAAAAAAAATCGAAAATATTTCTAGTGTTTATCTTTTTTTTTTTTTTTTTTGTTTTTTTTTTTTTTACGTAAAATGTTTTTAATTTTTTTTTTTTTTTTCTTGTATTTTTATTTTATACGTAAAATGATTTTAATTTTTGATTATTTATTATTGAAATGATCAAAAATTCCATGTTGAGATGAAAAAAAATCATGACTTTTTGCCGTGTACGTTTAAAGAAAAATAATGATTCATCGTAGGGTGAAGAAAAGACGTTAAAGCGTATCGTCTCTATCACGTAACACCGCGTGAAAGACAAGATACTTCTTTCCAGTCTTTTAAGTGCCTTAACGAAAAAGTAAGTATTAGGGAATCGACTGGTTGCAAACATTGTTGGATAAATCAGAAACTCACTTTCCTCTCTCTTGATCACATCCCTTTTTTAGTTTTCTAGCTGATCATAAACGTCTCAAATCCCAAAAAATATGCATAGATTGTTAGATTAATAAAAATATAAATAGAGAATTGAATTAATATAATGTAAGAATTCTCTAAGAACGAATAAGAATTCGCATAATTAAAAGAAATATATAAATAAATAAATATATATCTATATATACATATACATATATATATGTATATATATATACATATAATACAGAAAGATCACCCGTTTTAATGTAAATAAAGCTGCCATCGTAATTACAGTTCGACAACAAAATTTTTTTTCTCTTTATTAAACCTGCATTCCAATGCGCCAATCACGTATCCTTAAAAAATTACAAAATACCTCGACACACTAAATACATTATCTACTTTATACGTGGCAATTTATGAATATTTCTTTCAACATTCCTGCATGAGTGTGTATGTCTGTGTACATATAGGTGAGTGTACAAATGAATTTTTCAGTTCAATTTCTTTTTTTTTTTTTCTAAGAATTTGTAGACGAAAAGAATTGGTCGCTCGATCGCGTAGTGACCTAACGACGAGTGAAACAATTCAGGTCATTTTATTCTAATCCGATTTCATAAAAATTTATCTCGTACAAAAAAAGGAATGTATAACAGTGACACAATATTGGCAATGACCATGTAACAACAATTTCTTATTCACTTATCACGAATATTAAAATGTCTCTGTCTACTATTTAAGCAAACCGAGCTCGTCGACAACTCACGATCGCGTTATCGGCTACGAATTCCGTTTGTTTAGTATACAAGTACAACGACGAGAAAATTCTAATGCAAGGACGAATAATCAATCACAGATTCGATGTTTCGTGACATTATTATTACATAATGTGCAAGAGATAATTATGAGTTTCATTTGTTTACGACAGTGAAAAATGATGTGTAAACTCTTGTTATAACGTTTCACGTTTAAAGTTTAACGTTCGAAAAACGAACTAGATGAATCGATGTGATCATTATTTATCCTTGCTATTTTTTATATATCTTATGTTTCAATTTCATATAATCGCGTATTTAATATTAAATTTCGCGCGTTTATAAGATATGAAATTTATAATTCGTCGTGTGCATTAGCGGATTCCAGGCTGAGATTGCATACAGCTGGCGTGGTAAATTCCATAGCGTATTCGCATCGACTAGGTTCTGTCACTGAGACTAGTTTATTTTCTTTACCACAGCTTAAATTGACCATAGTAGAACGGGCAGGACCATTCCAACAGCTAAGTCCTCGATCATACTTCATCTTGAAATACTTTTGACCTTCTGGTCCGTTCCAATCGTTCCAGTGACCTAAAGTAACGTCATTGCCACCAGATTCCGATCTCTGCGTCGCTTTTACAAACATACACAAAGTATAGATATATTCCACATTTCTATACTCGAAACATTCACCATCCAAAGGAGCGAATTCATGCTCCACACCAAAGTCACGATTTAATTTTTCTTCGTACTTTCTGATTTCCAATAATAAGTCATTTACAGATTTTTCTGCTGCTTGGAAATTTTCACGAGCAACTGTTGCTTCATCAATTAGAGCTTGCGTTTCTTCATCATATTGCACTTGAGGTTCTTCAGTTTTCTTTTGTTCTTCATCTGTTACTTCTTCTGCTTCTGTACCATCGTTTTCATCTTTCTCTTGCTCAGATCTATCTTCTATTGGTTCATGAATATTTTCTGCTCCTTCTTCTTCTTCTTCCCCTTCTTCTTCCTTTTGCTCTGCTGGCTTAAACATACCTAAAATGAAATATTAATATAATATATGTTTTAAACTGAAAATAAAATGAATTTATAAATAACAATTTACCTTGTTCTAACATTAAAAACGGCTTGATATTTGCCCATGCTGTATCCATGAATTCTTGAAGATTGATTTCTTTCTGATTATTTAAGAAAAACATTGCCTCTTCTTCACTTACAATTCCATTCCGATCTTTATCAAATGTCACTCTAGTTTGAAGTTCTGCAACTGTTATAGTACCACTATTATCAGAGTCTAATAATTTAAAATAATCTTCAGCATCTGATTCGTGTAATTCTTCTTCTTCTTCTCCTTCTTCCTGTGCTGGTTGTTCAGATTCAATTGTCTTATATTTTTCTAAAGCAGCACTTTCTCGTTCTTCTGCTTGAGTTTTCAATAATTCTTTCTCTTTCTTCACACGTTCTGCCTCTTCATAATCAGCACGTAATTTAACTAATTGTGCCTGATAATCTGTCTTCAATTGTTTACCCTTGGCAATCATTTCCATTCTTATCTTATTTCCTTCCCTGATTAATTCTTCTGCCTTTTGTTGTTCCAACCTAGCTTCTTTTCCAAGTTCATTACAATTATTTGGACATTCTTTACCCGAATTATATTCATCACTGGAATCACAACAATCGCAAACACCATCATTTACCCAGGTGGATGGTATATAGCGTGGCTTATGACCGGAATTTTCACAATAAAATGAACCGTTGGTGCAGGCAGATGTACCAGGTTCATCACTGCCATCGGCACAATCACAATAGTTATCATTTACACGTGAAAATGGTATTAATAGGCTTCCATCAAGGCACTGGAAGTCACGATCTGATGAATAAAGTGAACTTTTTGCGATAGGTATGCCACGAATTTGTAACACCTTGGAACCGGCGACGTGGCCCAATGGAATCAACAGATTAACTGATAGAAAAAATATCAGGTATATTCCACCACTATTCATTGTTATTTCTTTCAATTTCTTCTCTACTGTGCGAGTCTGTTATTACCCGCGATAAATTAAAAAACTTTTCCAACAAAATTGACCAATTTTTTGAGATTTAAAACAGATACGAGTACAGAATACGCACACTTGTGCTCGCCTACTACATCGGCATGGTCGCGTCTCACGTTTTAAACGAGGTAGACGAACTACACATCGAGAAACGATAACCTGTGGCGCTACGTTTGCACGTAAGTTAGTAAATCAACTTAAGGCGGTTTATTCAGTTTATTTCGTTGTTCTATAAGTTTTCAAATAAAACACAATCAATAAAAAAACCTATTATAAATTTTTCAATAAAACACAATCAATGAAAAATTTTCTATTGTTAAGAATGTATACATGATTGCTTTGTAAGTATGAAAGTCAACATAACCCATTTCAAATTATCAGAAAAATAAAAACATTTATTTTTGTAATATATGATATTTATAATGAATTAAAATATATAATATATTTCTTAATATAACGAAATTAAAGAATAATTTTATATCGATGAAATTAAAAAGAAAATGATAAAGATCAATGATTGATAAAATAAAATTCAAATAATATTTTCTATTCGATTATTCTATAAACGTGATGTATTTAAATGCACATAGGTAGGTGGTACATATGATGCGCAATGTATATTTTCAAGGTTAAATACATTTCTAAGTAATGGCATAATGTTATAAGATAAATGGTAGTGCATAGATGATTTTTTTACATTTGAAAATTAATTGCATTATCGCGATTAGACAAACCTGTTCATTGATGGGTGGGAACATTACTGCGTAAATAACAACAGTGTACCACTCATAAGCTTGACATGTGACTGGTTTAAAATTTCACAGTGACTTCCGTGCGCAACAATTATAATTTATTTCTCACTCTTTTACCAGATAGTTGGGATTTCGTGCTTTAGGTTATGTTGTGCATATCACCATCAGTGCAAACAAATTCTTAATCGTTTTTATACATTGTGGATGGCCTTCTTAAGACAGGTTTTAGTATAAATACCGTGATACGAAATATGAAAAACTATACGAAGGGTTTATATATTGTAAAGCAATTAGAATACTATTTAACGATACTATACCGCACTGCTTCACTTCACTAATTCGATATATAGGCCAAGGTTTGCACTTTTTAAATAATCATATCCGACATAGATACATATACATACAAACTCTAAATATATGTATTCATCATCATGTACGTGTATTTATTTTCGATATTTCGTAATTCTAAAGATTAAAAAATACTTTTTTATCATTTGCAAATTTTCCTTTTATTTATATTTATAATTGAATTCATATGTATTCAATGATTCTGTTATTTTTTTATTAAATTATTAATGTCACCTTGTTCTATTTCTGAATATTAATTTATAGATGTATACTTAATTGTGTTTAATTTTTGTATTTTTTGTAATTTTTAATTATAGATTACATAATAATTAACGTATAATATTTATATTATATTTCTACCAGTGTTGTAATTGTAATATCATAAATTTTAGATGAACTACTACTTTGTAGGTGCAATAATAAAACAGTGTAATGAACGTAGGATTACCTACATATGATGGTTTGGAGAAAGAGACAAATTCTAATAATGCATTGGAAAGTGAAGGAGGAACTACAAAGAAATTGGCAAGAGGTATATCTCGAGCAACTGAAAATGCAGCTATTGTCTCTTATGCTCGTTCACAGTTAGCTACTATAGGATCTTTAGATACTCCAGAATTCACATTCTCATTACCTGATCTAACTTTATATCCAGGTAATTTATCCATGCTTTATTCAATATAATATATAATTACAATTATTTTCTTTATTATATTTTGTTAATTGGATATAATATATTATACTTAGATTCATTTCGCCAATTCTTGGAAAAAGATTTGATAGAAGGTGGATGTTTAACTTCTTTAGAAGCTGCTGGTCGTTTAAATTGGTGGTGTGGGGGTAAAAATGAAACTAACAGAGTTTTATGGCCTTTGGCAACATCAGGAGATGGCAATTGTCTTCTACATGCAGCTTCTCTTGGCATGTGGGGCTTTCATGATAGACTTCTTACACTAAGAGAAGCATTGCATAATACTTTAGCCAAAGGAGAATATAGACATGCTTTATTTAGAAGATGGAAGTGGCGTCAAATAGGCTTAAATGCAGCTTCAGGATTGTCTTATACAGAAACAGAATGGTTAACAGAATGGCAAACTATTGTAGATATGGCTTCTCCTATTTTTAGAAATCAAACTGCTACTTCTTATCAAAGTCTTGAAGAAGTATATAAAATTTTTTGCATTTTTTTCTTAAATACTAAAATTTTCATCAAATATTTATAATGTTAAAACTTTATAGGTACATGTATTAACTTTGGCTCATGCTTTAAAAAGACCTATAATAGTTATAGCAGAAACTATGTTAAAAGATGCAGAAGGTGTAGCTTTAGCTCCAATTCCATTTGGTGGAGTGTATCTACCATTAGAAGTATCTCCATCACGTTGTCATAGAACGCCATTGCTTTTAGCATATCATTCAGCTCATTTTTCTCCTCTTGTTACTGTGGATGGAGCGAGTGATTTTGGAGATGTTTCTAATGAAGGTGTTAGCATACCTCTTATAGATCCAGATACAGGTCAATTATTACCAGTTTTATTCGCGGTAGATCCAGGACCTGACTGGGATTGGGAAGAAGGTTTTCAAGATTTATTAACTTGTCAACAAGATACGGTAATTAATTCTTAGTAACATAAATTATAGATATAATGCATAAAATATAATTTCATATTGGTATTTTAAATTCAATATTGGTATTTTAGATGGAAATTTTGTTACGACAATATTTAGACTGTGAATATCAAAATTTTACATCGGAAGAAATCGAAAGATTATCCGATACTGATGGTTCATTATCTAAAACAGCGAAACAATTGCTTGGTGTTGCTAAACAATTTGGATCAATTGGAAAATCTGTTAGTAAAAGATTGTGGTCTATGACAAAGAGACCAAAGAATTTACCAACAACGGCAGGTGGATTTTCTACAGAAGGTTTATTATGTGTAAAGATTAGAAGTAGACGTCATCAGTACGTGGATCAGATGCTTCAGAATTATCTTCAATGTGCACATGCAAGGTATAATAAGGTTTTATACTATATATCATTTATGATTAAAATATGATTTTTTTTTTTTCATTATATAATATAGGTATTTGCAAGATCATAAAGTCGACGAAACTAGTAGTGAAATGAATTATGGTGCAGGCAAATCCAAATTCTATGCTGCCAGTGATCGAGATAGTCATGCAAGCGTTAGTAAATTGTTACCGACCAATCCAAATAAAGATCGTACGCTTTATCTTTCAAGGTATTTTCTACATAATACAATTTAGAAGAATTATCATATTAACTCTATTATAATAAAAATAAAATATTTTTTTTACAGATCTACTTTTTATAATGATCAACCATCATCTTATAAACCAGGGCCAGAACTATGGAATAGCAACAATAGTTTGGTATGCTTTTAAATATTCATTATAATTATGGAATTTAAATAATTTGAGGTTTTTTTTAGGCTATTGTTAAAGAATGTCGGAATGAAGATTGCCAATTTTTCGGTTCAGCGGAAAATGATTACTATTGTTCACAATGTTGGGCAAATAGACGTTATCGTTGAGAAATTAATTTCAACGATATATGACAATAATAACTGTTTAACATTGTTCAAATTAAATGAAGTATAATCAGATTTAATCATAACATCAATCATTTTAAAATGTTGCTTGAAAAAAATAATTATCTCACAAGATTTTCTTCTTCCTACTATATTATTTATTTTATTTCATTTTTTTATTTCAAATTGGATAATACACTGATTCGTATTTTGTAACAATAAATATATTTTCTTCCTTAAAAGTGCTTGTGCATGGTCTAATATTATCAGTATCATTCAAATTTTTCAATTATATGTATTTTTTTTTCTTTTTATTTATTGATATTCATCTCACTAAAAAGCATATCAAATGTACAGGGTTTATCTCGCTTTTGAACATATATGTACAATAAAAAATATCATTTATACATAGCTTATAAGTCTGAATCTTTCTAAACAAAAAAAAATTATATTTTCAAGTAACAATACATCTGTATTTCCATGACAAGCGAATTTCTGATTTTTGCACGTGCCTTCTTGCATAATATAAAAATTATACAAACATGATGCTAATACTCGATTTTTAATGTTGCGATGAGAAGTTGTTTTCTGTCGTAAATATCTGTGCTTCTAATATACTTGTGCTTTGTACAACTTAACTCGCGCTTCGTTCACTTATTGATCGCTCACTGATTTTATAAGTGAGATTATCTAAAAAAGCGCGGTTTTGATATTAAACTATATGATATAATATTAAACTATATCAAATTGTTCAATGTATTTAATCTTATTGCCTATTAGGCAATTTATTATGTTAAAATTGTGTGAAAATAAAACATATTTTTATATTTCGTGTCTTTTTGATTCTTATGATTATGAAATTTTTTAATTTTCTAAATATCATACTACTAGATTGTTTTTTATTTATTGTAATATTATATAATAATTAATAATTGATAAAAATTATATTATTGCCATTATATAAATTAATCTATGGAGTGATAATGTTAATAGTTTTTCTTTTTTTTTAATATTTATTTCAAATACATATTAAAATTTTTTCTCAAAAAGATAAAAAATTTATCATTCGAGATAATTATTTTTATATATAGATTCTTAATATTGTATTCTATTGATACAAAATCATTAAATTTTCAATTTTTAAATTTCGATCCTTTAGATTAAAATTTCAATTTTTATTATTTTTACAATTTCTAATGCATTAGAAATTGTAATTATTATATTTAGTTAGTTATATTAGTTATTAGTTATATTATTTAGTTTAGTATAATTTTATTTTTTATTATTTTAATTCTTTGGATTGTGTTTTAAATTATGCAGTTGTATTTTTTGTTAATATTATAGAATTTTCAGATTCTTCTACATTAGAGTTTCATAATAGCTTTTATAAATTTAATAAATTTTCAATGCATACTAGCATTGGTAATAATTTTATTAATATGATTTTGATATAATACTTTTTTATAGAAAATATCAAAATGCATTTAATAAATTTGTATATTAAAAAATAATTTCATTTAAAAAAATAAAGTTAGAACTTGCAAAGTTATTTATAAATTTGAATTTATTTCTTTATGTATTTATTTAGTATCTAAAAATTAGTAATATAATAATTTTTTTACAATAACCCCTTAAAACTTTCATCTGAAACATTTCTTAATAATAGAAAAAACAAACAAAGTATTTCATAAATATTATAATTAATTGTGAGATACTTTATACATTTTTATAAATCTAGTTCTTTATAGTTTCTTAATTCCTTAGAATTAAAATGTCCAAAAATGATTATTCTTGATATATACGGAAAAGAATTAAAAAAAAATAAAAAGTATAAAGTATAAAGTAAAAGTATAAATATGTTAAATTCCAGAATTATATTATTTTAATAATATTTATTAAAATAATATTATTTTAATAATATTAATTTAATAAAAACATAAAATTGAATAAAAATTTGTGGAAATTCAGAATTTTTGAAAAAATTTCGTGCATCATCTCTTGTCCAATTATATTTTCCCAAAATTTAAATAAAAAATTTTTTCAGTTAAAAATTTCAGTTTTGTATCAGGAGAATATAATTCGATGACATAACACATCAAATTTTTTCAAATCAAAAATTTTTAGCTAAATTTTTGACTTTATATCAGTAAAATATGATTAAATTGCCATGCGAAATTTTTGTAAAATTTTGTAAACTTATCTTTTGCATACTTATTTTTTACATATTTATTTATCTTTATAATTGCTTATTTTTGGATTTTTAATTCTAGAGATTTTATATTTGTAATTTATTTATCTCTAAAGATTATTATCTTTTGTATATTTATTTCTTTACTCTGATACATTGATAAGAATTCTTTTTTTTTATTTTTTATTATCTTTTTACTTTACTAATGCTAATTATAAAATATAATATGCATTCTATTCTAAGTTTTTTTTACTTTACTTTTTACACTTACTTTTTTAAAATATGAAGCTGCAAAAATATAAATATATCTAGACATAAAGATGATATGTACAAACATAAAATGTATGTATACTACATATATTTAACTTATAATGCATCTCTTTGAAAAGTGTTCAAACTTGTTTCATTCTATTACCCGTAACATTGTTATAATTTTTAAGTAATAATGGATTTTTTAGAAAATTTTTAAAATATTAAAACTTTTATTATCGGTAAATTATATGTAAAGATATTTCAATGTTTTTTAAAGAGATAATGCTAAAGATTTGTAAGAAATTTACTATGAATAGTATGAATTTCACTTTTCAAAGAAATAGCGTAAAAAAAAAACAACTTTTATAAAAACACATTAAACATATTTTTTATTTATCTTAAATTATTATTATATTTAAAAAAAATTTTTTTTGAATTAAAAATAAAAATTGGATTTTATATTATTGAAACTATAATATTTGAGTTAATTATTAGAATATACAATTAGTTATTAGATTACATTATGCTTTATTTGCTTTCTTAAATATATATTTGAATTTTATTAGTACAATCTGTTTTATATCTAGTCTATGGTTTTAGAAACAAAAAATGAATAATGCTTTAGAGAAAATATATACAACATCTGTCAAAATAACAGACTCAGAAAATTAATACAAATAAAATTATCATGAGATTGATATATAATATTCGATTTGCCACCTTATGGAAAAAATGTATATACAATAATCCAATAAACACGTGTTACTTGTATACGTAGTATACTTCATATGTAATAAGAACAGTACGGTTTTACAAATAGTTTCAACTATATTTGTGTAGATTTTATCGTGCTGAAATTTTTATTCACTTTCTACATGAATCACGTAAGCTGACGAAAAAGAAGAAATCCATGAAACAGTATACATCGAAATGATTGAGTTATGTACAAAAAAACGAATGTTAATTGGTATAACATTATTAGGAGGGTTAGTTTTATCTTATATTTTGTTTATATATTGCAGTTACTATAAATATTAACACGTGTTGCTTAATATATATATTTAGCTTCTTTTATATTTTATTAATTTCTTTTAGATTAACAATATTGGTATTAATTGTTGAAAGTCATTGGACTGATAATTCTAATAAACTTTATTTGGAGAATTTTGAAAATAATACAAGATGTATTTCCGGAGATGAATATGAAATAACATCAGAATGTCATCCATGTTCTGCTTTTGAAATAGCAAGTAAAAGTATCGATGTGTGTATTCATGCCAGATACAAGGAAGTTTTAAAATGTAAAAGTGGAGAAGCTATAACAAGAAGGTAAATTGTATTCAATTTTATATTATATTATATTATATTACATGATATACAAAGAATAAAAACAATTTTATAATAAAAAATAAATATATATAATTCAGTTGTGACAGGGTAGCTTGGTTAGAAGAAAGAGCATTTTGGAAGTTTGAAGCATTTATGTTTCTTTTGGCATTAAGTTCATGTATTAGTGTTTATTGGAGAGAAAATGTGCTGAGACAAAGGATAATAAGAAAAGTGGCTAGACAATTAAGAGCTAGTGTATAACTAGTATTTAATAAATAGCTTTTTTTATTTTTTTTATTCATGTTATGAACTTTGAGATAATTCAAAAAAATGAATGAAGCTTATTTGGAAGTATATTCTTTGAAAGAATTATGTCTAGCCCCTATAGAAACAATAATAACATTGTTTACTGTAAAATATTGTGAATCTAAAATTAGTATTAAGCTTGTACCAAGTAAACAAAAACTTCTTGAACGAGCATACACTATAGATATTTCCACTTTTGTATATGAAATAATAGACTTAAATAAAATTCCATATCCTGCAATTTCATGTGAATTGCCAATTATCGTTATAAATAAAGCTAGTTGCATCGCAGGTCTTTGCGCGATATTGCGACAAATAATTAAGGACGTCGCGACAGAATGCCCAACACATTATTGTCGGAAATTGTTAGGATTCAAAGATTCTTGTCTAACTGCTTGTTCAGAAGCAAGTGTTTGGACGAAATTTTGCGAAGTAGATTTAATTCTAACTGTAAAATTTTTACATACAGATGATGCAATGCAAAACAAATTGCCTTCCAGTATGGCAAGATTTGAACGACATTTGTCGCAACCAGTTAGATTACACAATCTATATAAGTATATTATGTCTAAAAAATATTCAAATGAAAATATAATTTCGCAAAATGGAACATTAGAACATACATATGCCGAAGGTTCATACATGACCTTGGCAGATATAATTATATTTGTGTGTACTCATATTTTATTAACTGTATTTTCGAGTGAAACAGTAATGAAATTACTTCCATTGACTGATAAATGGTACAAAAGAATGCTTAAAAATCAAATTATATTCAATTGTCTTGAATGTTTGCCATTGTTAAAAAATCAAGATATAAATAAATTTAATTATACACTTCCTGATGTAGCAAATGAAAGTCTGCATCAAAGATATAAAGCAAAAAATCGAATTTATACAAAGCAAGAAGATGTGGAGCATTCATTGCAATTATTCAAAACCTTAAATATACAAACTAAATTCGATTTGGAACCATTTGGTGCGGAATTAGATCTTGATTGGTCTTTAGTTCCATACGATGCTACCCCAGAGGGTGGTTCTTTGCCACCTTCGCGTTTAGAAAAGAAACACGAGCAATTACAAAATATGTGTAAGCCTGTTATAAAATTGGCAAAAAAAGGAGATATAATTGTAGATTTTTGTTCTGGTAGTGGTCATTTAGGTATCTTAGTTGCGCATCTTTTGCCGTATTGTACTATAATATTATTAGAAAATAAAGAGAAATCGTTGAATAGAGCTAAAGAAAGAGTGAATAAATTAAAATTAACAAATATAAAATTTTATCAATGTAATTTAGACTATTTTAAAGGTCACTTCGACATTGGTATGTCATTACATGCATGTGGAGTCGCAACTGATTTAGTCATAAAACAATGCATCAAAGAAAAAGCTATCTTCGTATGTTGTCCTTGCTGTTATGGATCATTGCATAATTGTGATCATTTGAAATATCCAAGGAGTAATATTTTTAGGGATGAAATAGATAAGGAAAGTTATATAATTCTCAGTCATGCTGCTGATCAAACTCACGATGAAAAAAATATCAAAACAAATCAGGGATACGAATGTATGACTATTATCGATACTGATAGAAAACTACAGGCTGAACAATGTGGTTATAGAGTGTATCTTTCTAAATTCATACCGAACACATGTACACCAAAAAATCATATATTAGTAGGTATTCCTAAAAAAGAAAATGTTGAATCTGTAAGTTAATTGTGTGTTACATATTTACGATTTATATATTTATGATAATTTTGAATACGATTCGATTTGAAACTATTCTTGTTATTAAGATGAACAATTTTCAATAAAGACACGTTTACTTACCTAAAAAATAAAGTGTTTTTTATCAGTCTATTAATGTTATAAATATATTGATTAAGATCATTATATAAATACGAAAATATGAAAAATTAAAGTAATATTTAACTTAAACTATGAACAAAGTATATAATATTGTTGCGCTAGTTTTATTAAATTGTACGAAGAGATTTTATTGGTATGTACAAAAAAAGGAGAAAAGAATTATGTAGTATACAAATTATTAGTGTTATGTCAGTGTCTTACACAGTTTCATCTATTATTAAGTAACTAGGGACAACATGAAATGAAAAAGGTTTTACAGTATGTCAAGGAACTAGGGAATATTTACTTTTTGCTATACTACTACAAGCGCTGAATATATGTTTCCTTTAGACAATATTGAAATTTAAATATTCTTTTGCTTTTATTTTATCGTTTAACATTTTTCAACACTTAATTTTGGTCTTTTAATAAAATGGCTAATGGAGAACGAAGATAGAAGTACCATTTACACATTTCATGTCTTTAAGATTGAGTTTCATGTACTATTTACAATTTCAGTCGTACGAGCACAGATACACTACCACAGAGTAGGTTAGCTGTATCTGGTATTCCTTTCACTTAAGTAGTAAGCTTATGTTTAATCAATTTCACCTACAAAGCTTCGTCCCCGTGTGAAAGATAATACTTAACATCAAGAGATCTTAATAATTGTTATAAGCTAAACTAACTTTGTGGATGTAGCGCAATGCACGTAGAAGTTAATAAACGTACATCAGTACTTTTCTCAAGAAATTTAGTAATGTTAACGAAACAAATCATTGAAACTTAAAATATATCGATCGTAGGAAAAATTATACTATAAATGTTTTAAACATGAATATAATAATGAATAAACAAGCTGTCTAAAGACCTGCTCTAAAATGTTGAACTAATTCGTAAAATACAATCCTCGTAGCTTCATAATAAAGAAGTACTTACAGGAGTAATATTTAAACTTACATAAATCTGCATGTATAAAAAAAAAAAAGAAAAATGAAATCAATTATTCGGTATGCGGTTTTCAATCAAGAAAAACATTCGGAAGTTTCAAACATCATACTTGTCTTCTAAATAAAATTTATGACTACGAAGAATGTTTAACAGGTCTTTTTTGGCAGTTTGTTTTTTTCTCACACATTCGAATTTCTTTTTCAACTTTTAGCTTGTAACATAAATAATCATACGAAACACAGAGAAATTTTATTTTATTTAACGTAAATTATACCGAAGATTTGAAATGCAGGATCAATTGATATACCCATTGATAATTTCAAATACACGACACACGGATAAAGAAGACTTGAGCCAGCCCAATCATTGTACTTTTCATTATGATTAATTTTATCGAACGCTCATCAATGATCACCATAAGGTAAATCAATTGGTCCTTTTACTTTTTATCTAGTTAAAAGATCGACGTGCCAACCACAACACAACAAGCACAGTGCTTCTAACAAAGTACTCATTTTCATACCGTATATTGCTTAAGTTAAAGAGCTTATAAACACGACATTCTCAATAATTTAACATATCTTAAAATTAAAAACATAGAATTTTGGTTTTATTCACCGAGTTAGTTTCTTAAAATATAATTTTTCGATTTTTTTTTTTTGATTCTTTGAATCTTCTTCAAATCTTTTCCGATTACAATGAAATCTCATTTCATTCTTTCCGCGTTACAATAGCTTTCAATTAGAATTTTTAAATAAATCAAAATTAAATTATTTCTCATATTCCCATCAATCAATCTCGAACGATATATAAAAAGAATAATGATAAATGATTATTAACCAAATTTAACGTTGATTCTACCTAAAATATCGCGACAACGAATTATACAATAATCAACGTTATTTTAAACTCTACGTAAACATCTAAACGACGAATAATTTCTTTTTTGACCGTGTATTTGAATTTTAGGTGGCACGTCTGAAAAGAGAGAGCGTCCGGTTTAGAAGCCCGTTAATTTATTAATCTATACAGAACTGATAATAATTAGCGTTTTCGAGTTTATTTAATTGTTTCAGAAAATGGATCACGACTCTCCGTTGCCACTGTCGTCACCGTCTTCGTAATCGCTGGCGCTCATTTGTTCGTCATCATCGTCGTCATCCAGTTCGTACTCGTCATCATAGAAATCCGTCATGTCTAACTGTTGCTCGGCCGGCCTCGCATGAGTTTTAATGCAATAATCTTCCAACGTTACCGGTACGACGATCCCCTCTTTCTCAGCTTCCATCTTCGCTGCTTGTGCCTGTTTTCTGTAATCAACAAATCATATTTTTCTTGCATGTACACGCATTTGTCCAATTTTCTATTTGTATTTTCTCGAAAACACAAATTACTAATTCATTTTACGTATCATAATAAATTTATATTACACGATCGTGATTAAATAATATTTATTATTATCCATATTAATTATTTAAAGGGAGGGGAAAATGTTACGTAGAAAATAAATGAAAAAAAAAAAAATGCGGAATAAATCAATATTATTGTACCTTATGATATTTTCATACTCTTTGTCTTTACCCTTGGAGTCGCGCCAGCGCCTATACATTACGGAGGCATCCACGTTGGCAGGGCTGTACGTATTCGGTTCGTTCAGTAACGATATCACGGACAACAGGATCGTCCTATTCCAAAATCACAATTCGTTTATTATTTTTGGAAATCAATGTTTCACATAGCATGCATTAAAATTATATATATATATATACTGTACTAAATATCAGTTTTCAATATTTAATATTATGCAAAATATAAAATAGTATGCATTATTAAAAAGTTCTTAGAGATGATATATACGAAGTAAGAAGAGTTTCTTGATGCATTGTCACGTGATATAATCTGATTTTTTTCCTAACTGCATTAGGTTCATCAAAAGTAACCAACCAGATCCAGTTTTAAAGGACTTCTTTCGCAATAGTACGTATTTAGAAAATAGTTGTAATGCTCACCTAACATTTTGTGTCGGATTCCACCTTTCGCATGGTAGTTCTCCACTTTGTGGATCATCCACTGGTGGATGCAGAATCGATATACACAGATCTCCATTCTACACAGCATAAATTTTAACGATTAATCTTATTACATTTAATCAATTTTTAATAACCAAAATATAAAAATACCAATAACAAAACGTTCTTCGAGAAAAAAGATGGGAATGTTGAATGCGCAAATATTTCTCAAACGAATTTCAAAAGCAACGATCGACTTTAATAACAGAATTATTTGATCGAAGGAAAGAAGAGGAGAGGAGAGAAGAGGGGGCGAGTTGCACGTTAATCGTCCCTGGAAAGAAGCATCGCTGGAAAGAAGCCCCGACTGAGTCGAAGGACAAAACTCGCAACTTCTTTCGCAGAGTTGAAAATTCTTGTCCAATCCCCTTTATTCGCGCCATATTCGGAGCCCAAGTCACGAACATACGTATACACGTTTGCTGTTTGAGATGCACGCGGACATGCAACGTCTCTGAAGAAAATTTCTTCTCGTTTTCCTTTTCTCCTCGATCGAATATGCCGAATCGAATAAGCAAAGGAAAGAAGAAGTCAGTGGAACCGAGATTCGTACATTCCACGTAACCGATTCTCCAATCGATCGTGTCCGTATCTCAACAACATGGCCGCCGATTCGTTTCGTTTTGAAATTTTCGCGCGGAAGAAAGATCGAATCGGATCGATGCGTTTCTCGAAGCGAAGACTTCGTCGAAACCGTGGACGCTTCTCGCGGAGAGAGCGTGCAACGTTGAATATAAATCTCGTGACGCAAGGAAATGTTTGCTCTCGGAAGTTGAGCAACTCGGCCACGCTTGTCGTTCTTTGTCGATCGAGGCAGTTTCCACGGGGGAGAAGAGGGGAAGGAGGGGGTGGGGAGGCATTATAATCGGATACGAACGAAGATTTACGCGATGCATAGGGCAATTTATCCGTCGAATGAAAAGCTCGTAATGGACGCGGAAACTCGATGGTTAATTAGATTTAATCGGCAGGTTATGGATAGGCGTAACAATGGGTGAAACTACGCGGCGGTGGCCATTGAAAGGAAGTGGTGCGCACAGTTTCTCGTCCGTCACAACCGTTACTACCAGCCGGCAACTAACTTCCGTATCCAACCGGTCGAAACATCTACTAATCTACTTGGTAATCTCGATTAGCATTTACACGGGCGACTTCTAGCGCCGTATGTCTTCGTGGAACGTTCGTCCCGGTTCACTGAAGCGTTTAAACCCGATCGATCGGCATAAGAAACGTAACTACATAAAAGCCAACTCGTGGCAATCTCTTCGCTATATTAAAAGCGCGTATAATAATTTTGCAAAATAATTTTCAAAACTTTCGATGGATCGAATCGAGAATCGAGTCATCGAGGTCATCACTCTTCTCGCAAAAAGAAAAACCGTTTATTTGTTTGCAAATAAACTTTCACCGTCGTTTGTTTTTCGCGCGAGCGAAACCATCGTTTACGTTTGCCAATAGGTACGTATTACGAAGAACAGAATTTTACGATTTCGCGAACCAACACCGACTTTTCCTTTTCGCTCTCACCGCGTGAAAAGTACGAAATGGAAGGGAAAATTTATAGATGTATCGGAGACGGATGGGTGGGGCATTAACGCGCGATAGAGTTTTATAAACGCGAAATAGTAATAGAAGTGGGTCGCCCGGAAATTCGAGCTTGCGAAATCTTTCGATTCGCGGTTGAAGTTGCACGCTGTCGAATGTTGACGCGTCACCGCGATAAGAGCTGAATGTGTACATTTCTTTTCCTACTTTCTATCTCGACTCGAGGCTCGGAACGAGGCAGGGAGCGGGAGGGGAGGGGAG
>NW_006263406.1:239225-241867 GCF_000469605.1 Apis dorsata
TTTTTGTGGACAAAAGCGTGGCATACCGCAGTGCCGTTGGCGAGTGGCCAGCGTAGAAAGAGAGAAGAACAGTTCTCAATCCGCTTCGATTCCCGAAAATTCGCGGCCACTGTTGCGTACCGAGAAAATAATTCTCGGTATCGTGCGCGCAGCTGGTAAGGTGATCCGAATCGATCTATCAACCCGACACTCGTGAACTTCGATTCTGGCCAATGAGAATTGGAAATCTAGATGGTATTCCGTCTGATATATCGGCAGAAATTATTTTTTTTTTTTTTTTTTTTTGGGGGGGGGAGGAGAACGAAACTCGATATTCGATCGTGAAATAAATTTTCTTGCGACACGAACTCGACACAGATTCGTAAGACCGATGAAACGTAGGAGAATTGAATTGGAAAGGAAAATAGAGCGAATATGCGGAGACGAATGCGGAGAGTTGATTTTCAACGTTGTGCAACAGGTCGCGCGATTTCTTATACCGGATATAACGGGCGACAAACTTTTATCTTTGAACCGACTTCTGCTCGACAGATTGGTGGTGCATGACGGTTATACGAGGCGAAAATAAGTCTGGGCTTTGATGAGCGACGTTCGAAAATACCTGATATAATTATACAACGCGAATTTCGATATAATAAACACGGACATCTCTTTTCCTCCTTAACCTCTATGCGAATCGAAGTATCAACGCAATTTGTGTCGAGAAATATTCATCGATCAGTGGTTATTTTTCACTCGCGATTCGTAACGTACGACTGTAACGAATCAAGCGAATCGTTTCTAAGATAAGATTAATTTTGATCGAGAACGAAAATTCGCGTTATTGCGACATTTTCGACGATTCTTAGCTTAACTTTATTTCGTCGTAGACGTCGTTATTAACGTCATTCGTGCGAGCGAAACACCGAAAGAGTAAATTTTTAAAATTAGCGACGTTGGCAAAAGAAAGAAAAAGAGGGAGAGAAACGAAGAGTATATCTTCGAACGAGGCGAGCACCTTGCCGAGCATTGGTCAGCCTCGAAAATAGACCCCTCGATCAGAAACTATCATGAGAGAGCTATACACGAGATATATAGCTTGGTTTCTTCTAGGATTCTCGTAAATCCGGGAGAAAATTAGTTCCCTGTTTAAAATTTTGATCGCAAAAATACGACTCGATCGTTGCCAATATCTAGCCTGTGTTGCGACAAAACGATATATAATACGATACGTTTGAGCTTTTTGATCAAGTTGATAAACGAAATAACCAACGTTGGATTTAACCTGAAACGCGATTCGTACAACCGAATTATTTTTGACGAGGTGACTGAACCACTTTCACGCCTCCAATGGCCGATGAATCATAGCGAGAGACGTGTGTGGATGCGGAGGAGAAACTCTCCTCTGACCGATCCAAACAGGAAGCCTCGCAGACGATCAACGCTTCTAAATATCTTGACAAAACGGCGTGGGCGCGCGTTCCCATTTACTTCGCGCTTTCGAAATATACTCTTCCAATTTTCTATCGACGTCCATTTATTCCTCGAAACGATTTCTACGTATCCCCAATTCAATTTCATCGCGAAATACCTCTTATAAATTCTCTTTGATTTTTCAAAATCAAGGAATATACCGTGCAATCCGTTGTTTGTTCCCTTAACAGGTAGTAGCTTTCGTCCTCTGCGAGAGAATTCTGTCCTTGTTAATAGAAAAGATGGAGGTCCTAAGCGCGACTTTATACGAGGAGCGTTTCCACCTTACGACCTTAGCGTAGCTCGTAAACGGCAGCACCTATACACGCGTAATTCGTGTCGATACACCGCCATTGGACACAGTCGAGCGGGCTTGCGACACACGTATACGCGCACCACTCGGGCACAAAGGCAGGCCAGCAGGCAGCAAGCAGATAGAGGGCTCGCGCGTGAACCTCTCTCTATGCTCGTGCACGTACAGCCGGTCAGACGTTTTACGGTTCGTCGAATCTTGAGGCGACGACCTCTTCGCCGAGGGCAAACGAGCCTATGGATTTTGTAATGATTCTACCTCGACCAAAGAACCGCGTATCTCGAGGAAGAGCGGGTGTTGTATCAGCGGGTCGAGCGTTCTCTCGAAACGCATCGTGAAACATGGACACGGAACTTGGAAGAGAGCGCATGCTCGATCAGAGATCGGTAGGGAAGTTTTCTTTGCATCTGGTCGAATATGGAAGGAGGACGAGAAAAGGAGAAGAGACGTATATCTCGTTCGTTTTGTCAAGGGGATAATTGTCAAGCGCTTACCCAAGTTTCGACCGTATTTCAAGCGTTTCGCTCGATAAAACATTGTCGCGGACAAGAATGGGAAATTATCGCGCGAAAACGAACGATAAAGCAACTCGAGCGGGTTCATTGAAGATATACGATAACGTGACGTTAGTATGCGCATCGAAAGAGCTTGGAATAACCGTTCGAGCATAAGTTTCGGTCCCCTTTGCCACTTATTTGCCGCGGTTCTCTCCTCGTTTCTCGAAAGGAATATGGTATTACCGGGATTCCAGCGACGAGGCAGCAACTTGTCATTCGACGAACAGTTTCGAGGGAACAATAGCGTATTTCGTCGTTGTCGTCCTCGTCGTTGTCGTCCTCGTCGTTGCCGGGAGGGGGGGGAGGGAGGGAAAAATTCA
>NW_006263406.1:242191-257885 GCF_000469605.1 Apis dorsata
GGGAGAGCTATTATTGTCCGCCAGTGTCTCATGTTTACAACGCGTCGTAAGATCCCCCGCGGAGCAAGAAATCTCTCACGCACGTGACTCACGTGGCGAGACGATCGCGGACAAAGAGACTCGGTAGAAAGTCATTCCGCCGTCATTGAACGCATCTACGGGGCTACGTGAAATTTTAGTCCCGGATCTCGAATCGCCCCTCCCGTGTAATTGTACAATTTGTAAATTTTCCATCGAGGGCGGCCTATCTCTGTTTGACAAAAGCCTGATGCGTATTTAAGCGTTGAAAAATATCGTGCTACGTGCAGATATATGCTTCGATTGACCGATAATCGTGGAACACCGATTACAGAGTTCATCGAGGTGGCAGGAAATTCCTGTTGTTATCTATCCATTATATATACGTTAAACAAATTATTTATATTGTTCGTTGTTGCTGCTGCTCTTTGCGAAAAATTATCGCACGAGAGAAAAAAAAAAAAAAAAAAAAAAAAGAAAGAAAGAAAGACAAGCTCGAAACGACGACGGTAGATGGAAGTGCATTGGCCTCTGGTGCGAGAGCACGGAAAGACGTAACGTATGAAAAGTATTCATTGCACGGAAAATAGCGTACGCGAGGCTCGGCTATATATATATTCGCACGATATAACGGGAACGAAACTTTCATCGAGAAGAAGTAACGATACACAGCCATTTATTTTACCATCTTCCTCTTTCTTTTTTTCCTCACGCTATTTATATATCCATCAAAGATCGATCGTTACGAGACGAAATGATATCGGTTGGTGGCTTTCATTCTACGCTTACTCATTTCCAAGAATAAAACAGGAGGCCGGCGTCTCTCTTCGCTCGTATCGGGATCCTTCTCGTAATAATCCATACTCGCTACGTCCATCGGCCATTGTATAATTAATGCACGTTGCTCGACGCATGAAATTTCCGTGCGTTTATTCCCGTTAGCCGCGGCGTGTTCGCCTAGGCTCATCCCTTCCAACAAGTGACTGGACAAGGATATTCAACGAGCTTTGGACGGTCGTTGACTCTTTGCTAGTCGCTTAAGGGTCATACGAAGAACTCGCGAGAGATGCGATTCGAACTCGATGAAACGATTGCAAATATAAAGCGGAACTAGGATACGAAACGATTCCAGAGAATGAAAGATAGATATATATAATTGATAAATAAATGAAAAGAAACGAATCTCGCCTTCGGTCTAAAATTATTACCTATATATATATATTCTTCGAAACGCGGATATTTATAGATCGACTTTGATTCTTCAACAATTCTGAATCCTTCGAAAGGAATATCGAAGAGATAAAAAGGAAATCGAAGGAATTGGACAAAGAAGGAGGAAAAGAGAAACACATAATTCCTTCGATTCAATTTACTCACCTCGTACACGTTCGGGTGCCAAACTTTCGTCATAAACCGAATGCTGGGTGGGCTGTACGGATAATCAGGCGGGAATTTCATGTGTGCCTGGAACATAAAGAAAACAGTGGCGCGGGACGCGCGCGTTAAGAAAGGTGGTGCATTCGAACGGCAATCGATAATCGTTTATGCAAATTATCAAAGGCGGCCCTCGTTCGGCTGGTTCCGGAAATTATTTACAAGTCATTTACGAATTGCTCGCCTCGTCTAGAAAAAGTTGAACGATAAGCAAACACCGGAGGGAAAACTCGATCACGCGAGGGATGAATTTGCCCGGAAAAACAACCGAGAACCGAGGCCTTCGCCAAATTCGATCCGTTTTTGCGCGTCGCATTTAATTAATCTCAACGCCGATCGTTTCCACAAAAATCTTTTTGCAGCACAAAGGAACACAATGAATAGCTTTGTTTAGGTAATAACAGAAACACGGAATAACGGTATCGGTTTCGGACAAATTGACGATCACCTCCTCCCTCCCTGTGTCGCGTCCGGGAGGAGGGACGGTGCGTTCCTCTTTCCCTTTCACGCGCTTGTGATCGGCACAGAAACGAATCCGTTTCGCGCACAGGGTGACAAGGCATAAGGGCCGTCCTTTGCTTGCCAGACTTTCGTCGATGGTTTCGCCGACGGGACGCTATATTGATCGCAACCTGGTCATGGCCCAAATATCCACCTCGTCCTCCGGGATAGAGAGCGTCCTAGAATTAACTTACTTTCCGTCCAGCCTCTGCTCGTATTCCGTTCCATGCTTAATTCTTATCGAATTAATCATCCATATCGAAATTCGCGATCGAATCGAGCCAAGCAAACGCATCCTTCCCATCGTCTCCATCTTCTTTTTTTCATCGACACGCAAATCTTTTCATCGATGCTGGTGACACGTGCCGCGACAGGAGATAAAGCCTTTGACAATTATATTAATCGTCATTCGGGGAGAGGAGGGGGGGAGAGACTCGTTGCTCGAAGGAGCGGACGATTGCGTCGCGCTTTTCAAACGTGACATGGGAAAATCGATCGCGCGGTTATCAGTCGGTAATCTCGCATGACATCGGCGAAAGGTATTCGCGGAATCGAGGACGAGATCGATTATTTATGCAATTACAACGGCCTTATGTTTCCTGAAACGATACGAAAAATAACGCACGTGTGATATTCGACCGAGGGCAAAAATCGAGATTTACATTCGTTTGTATATAGTTACATCGGAGACAATGGAGAAATTGACTATACGGTTAAGGAAAAATATAACTTCGCTCAAATACGTTATGCGAACGGAACAAATAAGCGTTCGATTCTTGAATAATGCAATGCAGTTAACACGTGATAGAAACATATTATACTTGGCAATAATATTATGGAAGGTGAAAAAAAAAAAAAATATTGCACGTAATAGTAATTCATGGACGCGTTT
The DNA here is from genome assembly GCF_000469605.1 of Apis dorsata. Classification (NCBI taxonomy): domain Eukaryota; kingdom Metazoa; phylum Arthropoda; class Insecta; order Hymenoptera; family Apidae; genus Apis; species Apis dorsata. The sequence continues at coordinate 245,037 of NW_006263406.1, forward strand.
GATGATCAGGAAAATAAAAATATATCATAGCAGAAAATTATATTATGTTATAAAATATTAAAATTATAATATTCGAGAGAAGAAAAGGAAAAAAAAAGCTGAACTTTGACTGTTCGATTTAAATATTCGAAAATTATAATTCGATACAATTCAAATCGAGATGGTGAGAACGGAAATGTTTAAACGAAAGAATTAAGGAGAAAATCAAAGAATCCGGGAATACGGTCTATTTTATCATTATTTCAAAAGATCGTTTGCTCGTTGATTTTTTTTCGTCCTTCGATTCGACTGCACTGCGTGACCTATAAATTTTCTCGACCTATTTCGACCATGAGCATTTGACGGTCACCCCTTAGATGGCACTGCGAGACACGGCCATCGTTGTACGTAAACTTCGCGCCGATTCAGGGAGGATCAAGGACTGACCTAAATCAGAAAGCCAGGTATCATCTCTTTTCTCCTTCCAAAACATATTTGGTCGAACAAGGTCGTTTAATGTTATCCGAAACTCATAACAATTATATTATATGAGAATCTTTTTTCTAGAGTTGAGAAGATCGTTATTGGCACGTAGTAGTTCCGTATTCTTTCCATCCATCGAACTGTTGTTGTCACTGAGCCAAATGTGCAATAACTTTTTAGCTGACGATCGTGTATCGTGCAACTACCGGACGACGCGTATCGCACGTGTCACAAGTCGAGAAGAGGAAACGCGTGGTAACAGGAGACGTGGTGTAAGTAACATTTCGAAATTCTCGTTTGATCGTAAACCTCGTTGACAAATGAAAGAAAAAGCAAAACGAAAATTCGAATATGTAATTAAAAGTGTTTACAACAAGTGTTGTTGTGCGTGAACGGTAAATCGAATGGATACGTGATCTTTTGATATAAATACACGTCACATCGATAACAATAAGAATAATACGGATTTTAAAAATTTCAATCTTCGAAAAACGTTTCGTCATTCCTATTTCCTGAAATTTTGTATTATTCATACCGTTTACATACGAATAGATAAAGGTAACATAGTTGTCTCCATCTTTAGATGCCCGAAATAAACTCTCTATACATTCGCTATCTTGGTTGATTCTCGACTCTTCAAGTTGATTAGTCATCGAGACTTCGCCCAGTTTTTTTCTTTCACTTTTTCTCCCTAGACAACGGGATTATACTTTCACTTGAAAATGCTCCATTAATAATAACTTATCGCGATCAACAATAACGGCGATATTAAGGCGGTTCTAATCGATGGATAAATTGAAAAATAATTCGAGAAGATTAAGCGAAAGGATATATGCATGAGATATGGGAGAGATTTAACGGTTTGGTGGTGAAACGAGAATTGCATATTGATTCGGATAGTAACAGTTTCACAGAGAAGGCATATACATTACGGTCAAGTATCGGGCTCGTACGATGCCCATCTCTCGCCGTGGCGAGGTGAAAGGATTAAATGGGCCAAAATCAGAAGGAAGGAAGGGATCCTCGATTGTAGAAAATGACACGGGCAACGCACAGATACACGTATACCGAGAAGACCCATTTATCGGCGTCCGCCGTGGATGACCTGTTTGCGCGACACGCCGCTTTTCCCTGGAGAGAAAAATCCGGCCTGTTCATCTGAGGCGGAATGGGACTGGGTGAAAGTCGTTCAGGTGATTCGAGGGATGCCGGCCAAAGATAGACACGAGACAATGCTCGATGGCGTTTTATGTAACATGGCAACACACGCTACTCCTCGACTTCATTGGGTCGATCGTAAAACCCCTGAGAAAGAAATACGGTTTGTGATAAACCGTAAGTTATAATTTTCGTTCGGAAAATAATAATGATAATGTGGAAAGCGTGCGTAATTACGATTAGAATTTAACTGGTCGAACGATGAAATATTAAACTTCATTGATTGAGAGGAGTTGCAAGAAATTTAAAATTGGGTTTGAGGTTGAAGCAGTCTTGCAATCGTAAAATGTCGAGTCAGAAGACAATTGTCGATTTAAATGATCGGCAAGATTTTTGTAGTAGACAGCGAGAAATGTCGATTAACAATACTATGTGTGTCGCATTATCGCGATAACCACCTAGCAACAAAGAACACCGTATTACCATGATAATAATATGTGACGACACTGTTTACAATCGAGTCGCATTACGATTACAAAGCGTGAGTTAGAATCTCGTGGAACAGGATTCGAGACACCCACGTAGATGCTGATCACGTGTACGGAACGATACGATTCGCAAATAACGGTGTTGTGCTCGTTGCGACCAGTTATATTGCTGTGGGAAGATAGGTAACGTACGCGTTACGTGAATAAGTGTTCGTAAATTCATAACGAAGCAGAGAGTGGTTTAGAAAGCGGACACGGATTGTACAAAAAACCATATAACTGTACGGTAACGGCAGAATTCATTTTCTATTTGTTAAAAGTAGATTATGAAAATATATAACGATATCGTAGCTACTATTATTTAGAAAAATTTAAAAAAGATCAAACAATTTTTTTTCATTTGAAACTCTCTAAATATCATTGCTTATATATTATATTTTTTTAAATATGGTCATGCGATTGTATAAATTATATGTATCGCATATAATATATCGAGAATCATTTTGGAAAATATTTGTATTTAACAAAAATAATTGCGATATTGCGTCTCGAGATGTATTATCGATTGTGGGATACACGTGTAAAAATCCGATAAGAAGAGCTCTATAAGAAGGGTAAATCAACGTGGAACGCAATCGATCCGACTGCATTGAGTAATCTTTAATTTTCAGATTGCTCAATGTTGGTTGAAAGTCGCTGCTTGACTTATACGTGAAAACATTCATCGCAACGAGCTAGGAAAGATGAACAAATTTACGGCAATAACCATTGCAATGCCTGTTATTAGAGAAATCAAAGGATTAATCGCGACGAACTCATCATCCGCGTTGCTGCTTTTTTGGTCAAGGTAATCGTAATGCTTCGCGTGTTACCATGTAAATTTAATACTACTAATGAATGGTTAAGTTTATGCTATTGTTAAGATTGGCGGGAAAGAAGTTATGGTAAAAATAATATTCTTAAGCAAACAAAAATCGTTAAAAGAAAAGAAATAATAATAACGAAATAGTTATAAATTTAACAAAACAAAGTATATATAATTGCAAATTTTTAATCGTATTTAATAATTGGAATAAAATAAGCTTCTTTGATGAAAAAAAAAAAAATTGAACCTCTTGAACGTAAAAGCAAAAACATAACCAACAAAACGAAAAGTATGTATCCTATTGTAATGTTTACATAGAAAAAAGATAAAAATAAAAGAATTTTTTAACTTGGCCGACTTTACGCATTAAACGAACAAAAGCTAATAATAATTATAATAATTACCTTGAAGTATCCTCCTTGGTAAAGAGTATCCGGGGGCCCGAAGATAGCCACTTCCCACTCAAACATGTTGTCCTCGTTAACGAGTTTCACGCGGAATCCCTCAACGGGTTCCTCTTGAAGACTTTTATATTCAAGGGCAAGTGCCCTCAGAGCGCTACTCGTTGTTTGTGCCATATTTTTTTTCTGGAAGTAGAGTTGCAGTCTGTTCCAGGAAGCGGAACGTCCCAAACCTCCTGAAGTGGTAGCACAGAACACTACAGTCGGACGGACGCCTTTGCGAACACTACTCCTTCTCGTGAGAATCAATTTCCAACGGGTTTTCCAGATAATTTACGGTCTTTACTATAATTTTCTTAGCCGTTTCTCAACGTGTCGTGATTTTTCACTCGCGGCAGGACGTTTTCTATGATGATAGTACGATTCTGCACATCAAATAAACAAAGAAATATGATCAGACTAACAAACTGCGAAGTGCCCCTCCAGTCAACAATATACTATTCCCGATACATGCACCTCTAACAAAACAGCTGACGTACCTTCTGCGTCAGCGTTGCTTCTCGCGCATGCGCTCTATAATATTCCCTATTTGCTAATATACCATCGATACTTATTAAACGAAAATAAATTCTATAACGAATTAATTATTATACTTAAATTGATTCAATAACTTTTCTTTCATGTTATTTCAATTGACGATTAAAAACTTAGATCAATTTAATATTTCATTTAATAAATATCTAGACTTCCTGTTTCCTGATTGGAAAGTATATCTCCAATCACGTGACGTATAAAGAAACGATATATATATATAACCTTGTTGCTTAAATTCTTCTTCTTAAAGAGAATTCTGATTGTACATTTTTACATAAATACTAACAGAAATAACCAATCAGTAAAAAGCATCTTGTATTTAACGTATTTTCATTGGATAATATTGGACAAAAATATGGATCTTATAATTAATGAATTTATAGAATTTATACTATTTATACTATTTATATATACACATACTCACATATATATATGAATTATATTTTGAATTTAATACATATTTAATAAATATAAAGTTATAATAGATTTGAAAGATAAAAAAATATAACAAATATTCAAATATAAAGAAATACACAAATATTTACATAGATTTTTGAAAATATAAATATAATAAAGAATATTCTTGCCCCCTCTTTTTCTCATTATAATCATACACATATTGTATACGCATAAAAATGATTAATGTATGATAATTAATTTTTTTAATCTATCCCTACTCTTATACTTTATAAACACAGTTATATAAATACTTGCAAATTGCAGTATCATTCTATGATTTCAGAAAGCTTTTGCGAAGTTTAACACAATTTGAATACACAACGCGACGACAATATTTATTATTATTCAAATAATTTATTGAATTAAATTACATTGAATAAAATCAAAATGTCTTCAAATACGTTTTTTATGGAAGCAGAAATTTTCAAAATTTTTGCATTTTGGGGTACTATACTTGCTTTAAAATTAATTGCAATGGTTCCATTAACTGCATATTACAGATTTAAAAATAAGGTATGTTTTTCAATAGTTATTTTTTTCAATAGTTTTGCAATAAATGTTTTTACATTTTATATATAGATATAAATATAAATATAAATATAAATGTATATAAAATTTTATATTACAGATATTTTTAAATCCTGAGGATGCTGTAACTCTAAAAGGAGCAAAAGTTGCTACCAATGATCCTGAAATTGAACGTGTACGCAGAGCACATTTAAATGATTTAGAAAACATTCTTATATGGTATATTGTTACATTTATTTGGTTAACTACAAATCCTTCTATATGGTTAGCTTCGCTCTTAATCAGAACCTTTGTAATTGCTAGAATTCTTCACACATTAGTATATGTTATATTTGCAAAACAACCTCACAGAGCAATAATTTTTTTCATAAGCTATGTTACTACTTTATATCAAGCTGTTAATATTTTATTATTTTACATGTAATTTCAATAATTTTTCTTTATTAAGAAACATATTCAAACATCTATTTTCATTTTTATATTACATATTCTATTTTTTGTAGTATTATTGTTAATAAAAGTATATTAAAAAATTATAATACTTAAATTATTCAAAACTTATATGAAAAATCTAGAAATAATAAAAAAATTATAATATTTATTTTAATAAAAAATATTTTCATCTTATATAATAATATAAAAAAACTTATAGCTACAGTAACATAAATATAACATACATAATGCATTTATATTTTATATGCATATAATCTAAATTATTTTATTATATATATATATATATATAAGCACTATGTGTTTATATGTTTGTTATATTTATTAGTCTTATAAAAAATTTTCAAATTCTATCTTTTGATAATTTGTACTTTGTCTCATTTGATAAAATTATACAAAATTTATTTTTAAAGAATTTAAAATATAAAATAGAATAAAAAATTGTATTATAATATAATAAAAATTTGACCTTTCTTACAAATAACTTATCAATACAGACATTAGTCGAAGAAGATATCTTTGAACAAAGTTCATTTTAATATTTCATTTAATAATTAACGTTGATACGTTATGTATTTTATGAGTAAAAGTAAGCTTATTTTTTAGAAAAATATAATATGATCTTCAAATCTAACTTTGAAATTCTTTTTAAAAAAATATTATTTTAATTTTATTATAATATTTTAATTTTAATTTTAATTTAATTATAATCTTTATGATTATAATAATAACAATTATAATATAATATAGGAAATACCAAAATCAAGCTAGATTTTAATTCAATAATTATAATTTTATAGATTTACTTTTATAAGTAAATATAAAACAATGTTTTTTTTAAATTTTTGCAATTATATTTCTTTGTCATCTCATTATTACTTTATGTATTATCATAATGATATTATATAAAAGGTATTAATGGTTGGAAGTATATATTTATAAACAAATAGTAATAGATGTATTTGTATACATTTTCTTTGCAAAATCAAGAATATTTACTATTTAAATATTAACAAAAATTATCCATAAAATAAATTTATTTATAATTAAAAAGATATTGATATAATTGAACTCTTGATATAAATTATAATATTATTAATATTATTAATATTAAAATTTTAATTATCACTTTCTTTTTCTCTAATCATTATATATATGTTTAAAATAAATATATATAAATAAATAAATATAAATTTAAAGTATACAATTGTTTTTATATTTATGCAATAAATAGAATGATTGAAATATGAACTCACCATATTTTCTACGGTTATCGATAATATTTTAGCAAAAATTATTTTCTATAATCCGAATATTGCCGCGTATAATTTACAGAATAGAAACATATTGCGCGTGTACAAAGATTGTTATGCGCGGTTGTTATGACGACGCTACTTCGACGCCAATGGGCGCGGGAACGTCAGACGTCGCGATGTATCTGTGAGGTGCGAACCGCCGTCGGTGCAACGGCGTTTCGCCGTTACCGAATGTGTGCCAAACATTCGTTCAATTTCGTTGGATAACAATGCGTTGTTGTTTGAAATTGTATCTCTTCAGCCGATTAGCGTCAACATCGCGATTTGGCAATGATCGAACAACCACTGTCATCTTTCTACGAGACGTTGATCGATACATTATATAGAAACGTCGCTAGAATGGTGTAACTGAAGGTAAGTGCCGATTTAATCTTTCAAATTTTTTGAAACTTTCTTATAATATTTACGACAAAATATATGTATATATGCGATATATATATTTGAAAGTGAAAGAAAAGATAAAACATTGATATTTTTTTATAATTTATTGTACTTTTTTCTTATAATCATTTTTTAAAACAAATTAATTGAAATGTTTAATAATTTAATCTAAAATACAAAATATAGAAAAAAATGTAATATTAAATTAAGAATATAAAATAAATTTTTTTTTCTTTTTATTTGATAAAAGTATGGATGTAAAAAGTATATATAAAACGTAAAATAAATTTTTACAGCCTATTTTTTTTAAATTTCATCCAAAAGTATAAAAAAAGTTTTTTTCTATAGATATTTATTCGAGCGTGAACAAAAATTACTTTTCAACGATTAAAATTGAAAATTTTATATCTAGGTACCGTCGGTAACATTTTCATAGCACTAATCATGATCGTTGACAGCGGTGTAATAAAGGTTGCCGTTTTGCAGGTGCAGCGCGTATTATCCGATTTTCTCATAAGCGTAGAGCGTTTCCTTTGACACCATAACGTTCAATGAGATATCGATCAATCGCTATAACGCGATTAATTATTATTTATTAGAAAAGGTACATAAGCTAAGGGATTAAATTTATTATTCGTATATAAAGCGATAAATTTAGCACATATATAGTACACCCTCGATTATATTGTACTACGAACAGCGATAGTACATTAATGCGACAATTGCCATTGATTTTTCATCGCATTTACTCCTACCTACCATTCATTACCATTCCAACCGTATGTGGATCGCGATATAGCCCGTTCTTTCACTACCGTGTTCACGTACCTTCTATTGTTTCATCAATACTCACTCTGGTAACCACATCTGCAGCGCTAAAAAGATGTACACGTACTGTATATCCTCGTAGATATTTTCTCGCATAAGTACGATCCTCGTTTATCCCGATCAAATTCTATACACAAGCGAGATAGGCCTCGCGATTCCACGCGATATACATAGAATCAACGGACGGATGTCTCGTCGAAAAATTTATTAATATCAAACATTAACACAAGTTAATTGAATTAATCCACGCGAGGTGCGCATGCTATAGTACGTGTACGTACGAGCGTATTGACCCCTATCTCCCCTAAGTTCTCGAGCTAAGAGATCTCGGTTTGTACGTGCCTGTGGCCAGCTCCGCCGTGCTCTGCACGCGGTTATCGATATTCACGACTATTTGTCACGTGGTTTCGTCTTACGCCGCGGACGAAATTGCATTGCCTCGTATCGGCTGTCGCGCGCTCGACCCGCGCCCGGCCATGATTCAATTCCTGCCAGAATTAATATCAAGTTCGTAATTACATTTCCATTGATATCACGGGTGACTATCCTTTCGCGAATTCTCCATCGAAATCTCTGTGTCTTCGTACGGATATTTCAACGAGTAGATTAATCAACAATCCTGCCATACTTTTCGATTCGCCATTGTTCAATCTGTTTTTTTTTCAACGTGCCCCCCTCCTCCGCGATATCATCTTTTCGCTCGATCGTCTGCAACGATCGTTTCGAATTGGGTCTGGGCAGACCAGTTTCTCAAGTACAGAAGAAGAAGAAGAAGAAGAGAAAGATGATTAATTTCGTCGCCTATACGGGGGCGATCTTACTTGTATAACTTTGGATTGACAACCGCTGTGCGACTTGGTTATAATTTAGTGTCATGGTCGTATACGGAGAAACGCGATCTCTCGTCTTACTTACGTACTCCACTCTGACTCGGTTGTTGCCAACACTCACCGATATTCATCGCTACGTATTTAAGGATCGTTGGCGGACACTATAACCCTATGAGCAAGCCGTACGAAACGGTGCATGACATCACCGGGTCGCAAATGCATTCGTCGTATCATCCCCCTACTACACATCGCCCATCGAAATTCGCATGCCCCCTTATGGATCCCGTTTGCCTCGAATCTCGCGATTTCGAGAATTCGCTTTTTCTTTTTTTCTCACCCGGATTGGAGATCTCGATCAAATTTCCTTTAACGTAAATCAATGGAGCCAAAACCTATTGGTCCTCGCTATCCTTATTCATAACCGTGGGATTAAAAGCGATCATTTTTTTTTTATGATATTCGGCTCGAATATCGCTAATAAAATTTTTCATTATAAGAGCGGAAAGTGGCGGTTTAAACGTCCTCCCTTTCCTTCTTTTTTTAATGGAATTTCGTTTCGCTCGGCTTAATATCACGTTACATTACATTACAATCTCACGTTCGCCTCGTTTTATTATCACATCGCTCTATTACATCGTGATTCTTTCTTTTCACGATGCTCTTCCCTCGACTCTCGACTCGTTAAAATATCTCCTCGAACAATTGTTTTCCCCTTTGATGGGAGCGTGGATTCGATAAATAATAGATGAACGCTCGGTATAAAGACATCGATGCGCGGGCATAGAATTTATTAGCGAACGAAAATCGCTAGGTTCCATCAACGACCGGAATGGAACGAATGGAACGTATTTTACGCATTCAACGGAAACCATGCATGACCGACTCGTTTCGCTTTGCGCGAAACACGTCGATGGGAACTCGGGCTCGTCGCAAAGCTTGTCACGATACGATACCGTCCATCAAAGCTAGCTTCACGAGCGAGGGGAAACACACGTATCTAACACGCGGCAGAGATAGGCTTAAGATCGGATTAAGGATAGACGAAGCGGGTGGAAGAGGGGGGAGAGAGGGGAGCGTTGTTTCGCTCGAGAAGAGGGGAAGGGGTGGGTTTTAATTATCCACGAGTGCATTATTTTGCGGGAGGGCCGATACGTAAAGATCCGGAGGGCGATAGGTACGGCGAAGGGGTCGATGCAGAGGTCAGAGTACGTCGCTTCGTCTTAGAAGACGGAATTACAAAAGTTTCCCTTTTAACGTTAATTAATAAAGGGAACCGTGCGGCGCACCGTGCTTCATTATAGCGCGATCCATTATAAAAGGAGGCAGCCGAGGCCGAGTCTTTCAAGTTGGCCAAGCTTTCGATTCCCCCGAGAGGGGAGGAGACGGGAAGAGGAGAGGAGAAGGATAGCCTGATTTACGGGAGGCGGCTCACTTTTTCCTCGCGTATACTTAACCCTGTTAACCATAAAGATCGACGTATGCCCGTGAGAAACGATCGATCGCGTAACCTGCTCGAAAACGCTTCGATCGCCGCTTCGGAATTCGATCGCGGCCTTCTTCGTAAACGGATGCACGCTTCGGATTAAGAAATCGAACTCGTTTCGAGTCGGTCTTTCGTTTCTACGATTTTCAACGTAGCGTATGTCTCCGTATAAATCGTGCGTCGATCGGTTAACGATTTAATTAACAGATGACAGAAATCGAATTCGTTTCCACCGATCTTTCGATTTCTCGATTTTCAACCACGTATTTTTATGTAAATCGTGCATCGATCGGTTAAGTATCGAAGTAATCGAATTCGTTTTCACCGTTTTTTCTACGATTTTTCATGTATCTCCATAAATGGTGCATCGATCGGTTTACGTGTTAATTAGTCGACGAAGTTTTGGAGAAATCGAATTCGTTTCCACCGATTTTTTATTTCTACGATTTTCAACCACGTATTTTTATGTAAATCGTGCATCGATCGGTTAAGTATCGAAGTAATCGAATTCGTTTTCACCGATTTTTCTACGATTTTTCATGTATCTCCATAAATTGTGCATCGATCGGTTAACGATTTAATTAGTCGACGAAGTTTTGAAGAAATCGAATTCGTTTCCACCGATTTTTTATTTCTACGATTTTCAACCACGTATTTTTATATAAATCGTGTATCGATTGATTAAGTATCGAAGTAATTCGTTTTTACCGATTTTTCTACGATTTTTCACGTATCTCCATAAATTGTGCATGGATCGGTTAACGATTTAATTAGTCGATGAAGTTTTGAAGAAATCGAATTTGTTTCCACCGATTTTTCTTTTCTACGATTTTCAACCATGTATTTTCAAATAAATTCTCCATCGATTAGTTAACGATTTAATTAACAGATGATAGAAATCGAATTCGTTTCCACCGATTTTTCTTTTCTACGATTTTCAACCTTGTATTTTTTTTATATAAACTGTCCATCAATCGGTTTTGAATTTCGGAGAAATCGAATTCGTTTCCATCGATTTTTTTTTTCTACGATTTTCGATTATCTCCGTATATCGATCGGTTAACGATTTAATCAGCTGATGAGCTTTTGAATTTTTAAGAAATCGAATTCGTTTCCACCGATCTTTCGATTTCTCGATTTTCAAACACGTATTTTTATGTAAATCGTGCATCGATCGGTTAAGTATCGAAGTAATCGAATTCGTTTTCACCGATTTTTCTTTTCTATGATTTTCACCCACGTATCTTCATAAATCGTGCATCGATCGGTTAAGTATCGAAGTAATCGAATTCGTTTTCACCGATTTTTCTACGATTTTTCATGTATCTCCATAAATTNATGCATCGATTGGTTAACGATTTAAATAGTCGATGAAGTTTTGAAGAAATTGAATTTGTTGCCACCGATCTTTCGTTTCTGCGATATTCAACCACGTATTTTTATGTAAATCGTGTATCGATCGGTTAAGTTTCGAAGAAATCGAACTCGTTTTCACCGATTTTTCTTTTCTATGATTTTCAACCACGTATCTTCATAAATCGTGCATCGATCGGTTAAATTTTGAATTTCGAAGAAATGAAATTTGTTTCCACCGATCTTTCGTTTTTCCGATTTTCAATCGTGTATTTTTATATAAATCGTGCATCGATCGGTTAAGTTTTGAATTCGTTTCCACCGATTTTTCATTTCTACGATTTTTCATATATCTCTATAAATAGTGCATCGATCGGTTAACGATTTAATTAGTCGATAAGTTTTGAAGAAATCGAATTTGTTTCCACCGATTTTTCTTTTTTATGATTTTCAACCACGTATTTTTATAAATTGCGCATCGATCGAATTAAGTTTTGAATTTCGAAGAAATTCGTTTCCACCGATTTTTCATTTCTACGATTTTTCATATATCTCCATAAATTGTGCATCGATCGGTTAACGATTTAACTAGTCGATGACAGTTTTGAATTTCTAAGAAATCGAATTCGTTTCCACCGATCTTTCGTTTCTACGTATCTCCATAAATTGTGCATCGTTCGGTTGACGAGTCGATTTAATTAGCCGATGACAGTTTTGATATTAAAACGAACAGGAAAGTCAATCATCCGTGCGTGAATGAGCGAACGTTTGAGAATAATGAGTCACAGTTTGATGGAAGCATGGAAGAATGGAAGCATTGGAGGAAGACGCAAACACGTCTTCTTTCAATGGCGTTCGTTCTTATGTCGAGGATCGTTGTATATAAACGGTGTATTGTGGTTGTGTGGTCGGTTCCCCCTTGGATGACGCGTTCGACTGGTTCGCCTACGGATTTCAGCGCATTCGCCAAATAGGGAGCACCAAAGTTGATTTCGCTACCCACGACACTTCTTTTTTTCTTTTTCTTTCACGGGAAATGCGGCGGGACCAGGCGTGGTACTTTCGCTCCATAATCCGAAATCGATCGGGATCGATCGTTCGCTCACGCGCAAAAATCGCGAGATGGAAAATTCCTGGGAATCGAATATATTTCCTTATTGCCGCGGGCATAAGTCATCCGATTGTTTCGAACCGAATATTAAAAATAACTTCGATTCGTAGATCGATGCGAAATTGTTTTTTTTTTTTTTTTT
>NW_006263406.1:258129-258596 GCF_000469605.1 Apis dorsata
TAAATATGCATCGAGGCGGAAAGTCGAAGGCTTTAAAGGCTGAGCTAAAGAAAGAACTACTCGCTACCTATATTGGCCGTATTTATTGGAGCTACCTACGCTACGATTCGTAGGCGATTCAACGTCGATAATTTGGCGAGTTCTCGTCACCTAGCGTGTCTCTTATCTCCGAAGGGCGGACAGGAATCCCGATCCGGACGAGGAATCGAGAACCGTGCGCGTACATATAATCCTTTACACGTATCTGTGGCTAACGTCGCATTTCCTGTTGCATCACCGTCTCTCATTTTTCATCATCAACCAAGGACGCGCAAATTCTTGTTTACTTTACTGCGATGGTTAAACGACAAATCAGGCAATGACGTTACCTTCGAGAAAAATGCCTCATCGATATATATTTACATTGCCACGAGATGTACATATACATATATATATATATATATATATATATATATATATACACACGC
>NW_006263406.1:258960-260445 GCF_000469605.1 Apis dorsata
GAGAGGAAAATGTCGGCCACGATATCTTTCGTTCGGTCGCGAAAGATAGGCGTGCACACGGGCGAATAAAGCTCCGTTCAAAAGAGCGTTTTTGTTCTCTCCGTGTACGTGTTTAGCGCGCTGTTGCCCTCCCGGTGAAAGAGAAAACCACCGTGTACGTGCCTCTCTACGCGCGCCTAAACGAACGAAGCGCGTAAAAATAGAGGCAGGGCCGTTTATTCGCCGCGGACGAAACAAAGCGGCCGTTTTAGCGGACGGGTCGCCATAAAAATCCGAGTAAGGGATATTTAGACTCGCGCCGGTCCAAATGCCGGTAAAAATTCTACGTGACCGGAAACCGAGCGAAATGAAAACTTGCGAGTTCGGTTTAATTTTTTCGTAGCGAAACTCTGCGCTGTTGAACTCGCTCTCGAGCAAATTTTTTTCTCGCTAATTGCCGCTCCCGCTCGCGAAATAATCGCCGCGGAGTTATCTCTATGATCGTCTCGAGAGCAAAAACGAGAAGACGAGAATAAGTTTACCATCATATACTTTCTGCATATAATTCGAAATAAAATTCTCTCGAAATTTGTTTCGGTCATTACGTTAATTAGAATTATCTCAGTTGGTCGATCATAAATAATATATTAAAACATATTAAAATATCTCCTCGAGGATAAGTTTGACCTTACACTTTGTAATAACACGAAATAAAATTCTCTCGAAATTTGTTTTAGCCATTACTTAATTAAAATACATTAATTAAAATTGCTCGATCATAAATGATATATTAAAATATATTAAAGTATCGTCTCGAGGATAAGTTACATGTTTACACTTTAATAATTCGAAATAAAATTCTTACGAAATTTCTTACAACCATTACGTTAATTAGAATTAATTAGAAGTTTTCGATTGTCACGTGAATAATACATTAATCTACAATTATCTCGAGAGTGACTCGATTTCGAAATATCGAAAGGGAATCCAATTTTCTGAAAAGAAAAGAAGAAAAATTCAACGGGGACCGCGTTTTCGGTTGCACACAACGAAGCTTCGTAAATGAATCCACGATTACAATCGCGTTTGCATCCGTGGCGGCAGGTGTGCGTGGAATAATGCGAGCGCGGGAAAACCCTCTCCGCATCTAGATGCCGGCGTATTACGGTCGAGCACCGTTCGGCTAAAGTTAGCCTCGATGGGAACAGGAATTAATGCCACGATCGGGCAAAGTTTGAAGCTTAATAATTCGACGCGTCCGTGCGGATTGAACGTAACGAGACAGACGAGACGCATTGTACTCGCTTTCCACTCACCGGAACGCGATATATATCCTCGATATACACAGTGTGATGCGCAGTTGCCATCTTCCGACCCGCGCACATTCTAAGATCACTCGAGCTTAAAAACTGTAAATATTTTGAACGAGTAGAGAGAAAAAAAAACACAAATTCGCTCTCGCTCCTATCAATCTATACTATATATATATATATATATATATATATA
>NW_006263406.1:261312-261625 GCF_000469605.1 Apis dorsata
GTACGAGAAGGATCGAAAGAAACCGATTGAAAAGGGGCCTGCGAGAGACGCGGAAGACGGAGGAAGGCCAACCTCTCTTGAACGCGACACGACGAAAATTTCGATGGAGAAACACGTGACCGATAAAAAGGATAGCACCGATATCGACGTGGCTCGATCCTCTTACGTAATCGATCAATCGTCCAGTTTCACCTCGGTGCAGGACGTTCGCGACGCGGTGGAGGAGCGTGTCATCGGCGAATTCACGAGGGACACGCGTAAGGACGTGGTGAGTAACGAGTAAGCCATTAGTTAATCTATTCGTGGTGGGTGG
>NW_006263406.1:262016-264427 GCF_000469605.1 Apis dorsata
GTAAAACCGCACCGCGTTTAACGATCGCGGAGAAGATGAAATAATGACGACGTGGGATTTGGCTCGAAGATTTTTTTCAGTGAGAAAGGTCTTCGAACTTTCGTTGGAAGGAGAGAGAGGAATTTCGTTGAATTTTTCCCAAATTATCGAATATACAAAATTGTATGAAACGATGTTTTGAAGAGAATATACAGGTGAACAGGCAAAGGCAAGCAACACGCCTCTCGCGGAAGAGGCTCGGTCAGAGATACTTTCACTTCCAAATCAGGCGAAGGTCATAGGTTCTCGCGCGTTATTCGGTTAAAAATAAAGTTGACGTAACCCGTGTCAGAAACAGTGACAATCGGTGGAATAAGAGAGAATTCTCGATCTATCGGCGAAATATCGATAAAATTAAAAAAAACGCTATTCTCTCTTAGCAAGTTTAAGACTTAAGACTTAAACTTAAGAATCGTTGTTCCTTTTCGTTTCGTTTCATACAGATACGATACGATGCAGATGTGTTATAAAACGCGAGAAAAAAAAAAGTAGTTGAATCTGCGTTTCTTGCGACTAATTATAGTATCGCGTCACGCACCGTCCTTTGCAATCGTGAACGCGTTGAATACGTTTACGTATTTACCGATAAATCCTGTTTGCGTTCCAATTATCACTAGTAAGGTTCGAACATGTACGTTTCTCTATCGTTCCACGAATAGTTTCTCATATTTTTTTCTAATCTGTCTAATAAATGAATAATTATTGTAGTATCTATACATTTGTAATATTTATAGTACGAGTTCGTTTCGTAATCCCGTCTGAAAAGATAAGTAGAATAAAATTTGTTCGTTCGAAGATTTCGCGGTCGTAAATCGAGTTTGGAAATTTTTCAATTATAATTGAATCGTTGCTATATGAAAATAAGTAAGCGATAAAATCTTATTTTTTTTATTTTTCCAAAAAATTATAGAGATTATAAATATATACGCAGTTCGAAGAAGATGAATTTTCTATCTCGCTACATTATTCTTTATCTCTTTTTTTACATCCAATTACTTCTTACCGATAACTCATTCATATCTATAATCCTAAAAAAATATCCAATTCTTTTTGACAATTTTTCAAACTTCTTTCACCAATTGAAAGAATTGAAGCAACAGCCTGTACACATCGAAATACAACGTCAGTTTTCTCTCATCGACTCTAACGACAAGTCGTAAACATTTCCGTCCACGGGTTCACGAATGTTTAGCAGAAGGCGATCGTATAATCGTTTTCGAGCAGTTCTCTCATAGAGGCGACAATTTCGACCTCTACGGCTAGTAAACAACCATCGACCGAATGGAAAACTCGCACACACACATATACACGACTCTCGTCGACTCGTGCGCTCGGTTAATAAGAGTCAACGGAATATTGAGCGGCGTGTGTCGTGTGCACATTGCAATCACCTGTAATCGACTCGAATGGGGCAAAGCGTGTATGCAAAGCGATAATGATCGCGTGGAGGTTGGCCAAGTTCGCGGATGATCTCATCCCGATTTTTTCTTCGATCGAGTAACGATCCGTCACGCTCGTTAGTTTGAACCGACTTGCCAACCTTTGACCCGATTCCAAAGCGTTCCATTGTGTTTATCTCCTCGAGCACGAAACGACCGTTGATCGACGTCGAAGAATTTTCGACGAATTTTAAGAGTCGTGTCTTTTGCGAGGATTGCGATTTCAATTTGCACGCTCGTTTCCTTTCCAACGCAACACGTAACGAACAATTACCTTGGAACACGGTGACCATGTTTGGATGTGATGTCATCGGCCGTCGGTAAGCTGTGCAAATGCGGAACCAATTGAATTTCATGCCGCGATCTCCTCGCGGTCCCTCTTACTTGACCTCCTATATTGGTTTCGTTGTCTGCCACACGTTTTACGTATCGTTCGTTTCGACCATGTTTTTTTTTCTCCCTCCCCCTTCTCCTCTTTCGAAGCGCAACTCGCGATCAATGTATAAATACGTGTTTACCGTGATGAATTATCGGTACGTGTAATATCCTAACTCGTGAATGATGTCATCGTTCGAGACCAATGGAATTTCAAGAATTGCGTATTTGTTTGTCTAACCTTGCTCAGATTGATAACGACGATATTTACGACGAATCTATGCATAGGATTTGACAGAATTTCTCGTTAACGAAGGTAAACATCGCGTCGTGTTGTACTATTTGCGCGTAAATAGTAATCAACGATGACACGCCAAGATATCGTTTCGATCGATTGAAATTATTATCGCGTCATTTATAATTATATCCTTTTTAACTTTTTGCTTCTTCTCATTTATATATATAGCTTGTATATATAGCGCGTGCGCAATCGTTTTTTTTTTNTGTACAAAGTATGATTCTAATCTACTTTTTACACGACTATTTCGCCGAAAGTTG
>NW_006263406.1:264475-268734 GCF_000469605.1 Apis dorsata
CAGTTTTGTTTTGCGGAAAATTGAATTCGAAATAGAAGATCCTCTTTGGAGGTTGTTCGTACTTTGCTAAGAAATTGATTTTTCTTTTTTTCTTTCTTTTTTAATGCTTTTTAATTTTTTATTTCGTTTTTTCTCCAACTATAAATAA
Organism: Apis dorsata; assembly: GCF_000469605.1. Lineage (NCBI taxonomy): Eukaryota > Metazoa > Arthropoda > Insecta > Hymenoptera > Apidae > Apis > Apis dorsata. The sequence goes on from NW_006263406.1 coordinate 264,624, forward strand.
GCTATAAATAAATATCTATTCGACGAATATCGTATCTAAAGAGTTGAAAATTATCCACGGAATATAGGCAAATAATATTATAATAAAAAATATATACGAGAAATAGTGGCAGTAGAACAGGATTTATTCGTCGTTAACATCGATTATCGAGGTCTCGATGCGATGGCCGATGAAATACTTGGCAGTCGACACTCTCTCCCTTCCTACGAATATCAATTTCTTCCGTGAGCTTCTAGGTAGGTTCAACAGGTATGCCGAATAAAAATTCAACTCCTCGCGGATCTTTTATTTTCTTTTATTTTTATTTCTTTTTATTTTCGATCCAATTAACGTAACAATCGAGACCGGACTCTTTGAGCGTCTTTAACGAGAACACTCGAGTTAATTGCATGCACGCTCCGCTCCGGCCGACTTAATGACGCCAATTTCGAGCCTTCTGCTTTCTTTTTCGCGGTGGAACGAGATTCGCGTTAAGCGAGCATTCGAGAGGAAACGTATTTTCGTAGAGAGGCAAGTTCGTTCTTAGCCGACGATTCGAACACACGCCGAAATATTAATGGATAATTCTTTTCGAATTCTCTCGACGTTACGAAGTAACGAGAAAGTGTCGAGTATTCGACCGTTAATCTTCGCTACGTTTGAAAGAACAGCTGTCGTTAAGAAAGTTTGGATCGTCAAAGATCACGCGACTCACCTCGTGGTAACTGGAAAATAACCTGGTATTGGCAACAAATGCGGTATCTCGTCGCGTGACGGCAGCGTCCTTGTCGAAAGTAACAGCAAAGAGCCCTGTTTTTCGATTATTCGTTCAAACACACGATGATCCGTGCATTTTGCTTATATCAGGGCACGTTTCGCCTCGACGTGTACGTAAACTCGCGTAATAGCGATGTTGTTTCGAGTTTACTCGACGTTTGTGCTCATTCGATAACGTGTTACTATCTGAAATGTTGATTGAATAGAGCTATTGCGATAATCTAACCTAACCTAACCTAATCTCTGGATTTGATAGATTCGAACTTTAGATGCGAATATTACGGATAATTCATCCAAAATGAAGATTCGAAAGTGAACAAAGAGCCCCTCTATTTTCGACGAAGTGGCAATAACTTTTATATATTGAGTAATAAACTTGTCCAATAACAAATGAACAATCGTATGATAGATATTATTTTGTCGTATAATTACACTGTCATGCGATTTATAATTCGTTATTTTAATAACCGGAGAATTAATTGAATTCAACTGTTAATCAAATATAAATAAATATAAAATAAAACTTTCGTATTGTACGGGCGAATCGAACGGACTTTAATTGCACGTTCAACGTCATCACTCTTCGCGATGGCACGAAAGATGGTGCCACTCTCCAATATTCTCCTATAGACATCGCGTAGAATTTGCTGCGAAGGAACGATTGAAAATTGACACGATAAACCGACGTAGCTCCTTGCTAATATCGATATAGAAACACGTGGCTGAATGACCACGGTATAAAGGCCCCCCTTTAACGTTATTAGCAAATGTTGCTTGCCTTGTTATCGTATTATAACGTTAAGCCGGGGAACGAACGTGCTTGCCAAGTATAATGATCAACGCTAACGAACCGAAAAGAGATATACACGTGGAGATATTTCAAAGCGACACAGCCTGTGTACGCACGTAATTGCAAGGGAAATACGTGATTCGAGAATTTCGCTCTAAATTCGTCGAGGGAATTCCATCGGCCGATTTTCACGGATGCGGACGTATCGTTGAATCGCATAACTGTTCGGTACTCGACCAATCGTTGATTCGTTCATTTTTGAAGTGGCGGGACATCCTGGTACGCCAGCTCGAATTGTTTTCAACGGTATTCGGAGGGAAAGCGACAGGTATTCGCCGCGAAAACGATGCTCGGAATTAAATAATTCAACGAGTAATTTTGACGAAACGGGTGTGCAGCTCGAACCTCGAGGATATATGCGTGACCTCTGTTACCTTTGAATAATAGGTAGAATACTTCTACCGTCGATTTCGATCAATTATATTCGTTTAATAATCATCCTATTGCGATATTTCCAATTTTGACCGAAAATGAAATCGTTCCCTATCGTTCGTGTTTGTATTTAATATTTTCCTTCGAATGGAGGAAGGAGGGGAGGAAGAAAAATCCGATCTTTTACGCGATGTCTGTAATCTTTCAAATGATGCCAAAACTATCTCTTCGTTCAATTATTCGATAATTAATATTGAAATCTTTATACTTTCACTCGTAAAATTCCTTTGTAATCTTTAATATTTTCGAATAGAAAAATCGATCTTTTACGTTTCTATGATTATATACGTCGTATATGTGTGACCTCTGTACTTTTGAATAGCGCTTAGAATACCTTTACGATTCAACATTTGCTCACGTATTCTTTTTCTTTTTTAAATGAAATAAAAATCATACTTTCACTCTGTACCATAAAATTCGTTTCCATCATTAAAATTCTCTTTCTTTCGAATAGAAATTCAATGTTCTCTCTGTTACAAGTTGTCTTGTTCAATCAACTTGTCAAGATTCATCAACAATTACATTCACGGTTCGATTTTCTTTTGATCCAGTTTTTCCACGATCTGGAAATTCACATAATAACTCGAGCAAAGAAATTGCCGAAAACTGGATTAACCGAATATCATAAAATTCGTTAAAATTCTCTTTCTTTCGAATAGAAATACAATGTTCTCTCCGTTACAAGTTTTTCACGATCTGGAAATTCACATAATAACTCGAGCAAAAAAATTATCGAGAACTAACCGGATGAACTGGAATAGCTAAATTTCGTCGACGATTCCAATGGATCTTTTTCTCTCGCGAAAATCTCCCATCTAAAACGGGATTCCAACGTGCAAACGTGCATTCCTCGCGCGCGTGAACTGTAAGGACACGTCTCTGAACGAGAAAACCGAATCCTCCAAGATGGCGGGGCGTGTTATGCGACACGATGCAGGCGTGTGCACAAACGCCATCTGCCCCGATCTCGCGTTACCCGCATTCCGTCGAGCCAAGCACCATTTTTAATCCAATGTATTGTTGTTGGTATTCGATGTCGACGATTTCGTCCTCCAATTAATCCCCTTCGTTCTCCCTTCTTTTATTTCCTCGCTGCGAGAAATTACTCGTCTCGTTGAATCAAAGGAGAGAGAATTTTGTGGCTTCGAGCTTCGAGAATCAAGTTGAACAAAAGGTTATGTTCCTAGCGATCCTCCAGCGTATAAAATGGAACGCGTGTCGAGTGTCGAACGACGAGCAAGGTCGCTTTTTCGACTCAATTTTCTACTCGTATCTAGTTGAATTTAATAGTCTCTTAGATTTCATCTTGGACTCGTTCCCTTTCTTCGCTTCTTTCCACGAATTCTCCTGAAAGAGCGCGCTGCACGTGTCGCAAAGCAATTAAACATTCGCGACCCATTTGCCAACTGAGAGTACTAACTGTGATTAGTAAGATGATCAAGACGGAACGTTTTTATTAGCGTAATTGTTTGCGATTGTTGAGATTTCCTTGACAAAGATTGCTAATCTTAAGAAAATTGCTCCGAGATCCTCAAGTTTTTCTACAAATAAATTACATATAAATGAAATTCGGACTAATAATATTACTATATATACGTTCTAATTTTACTTGCACTTTGATATAATCTCATCCACGGTCACATTAACCACGAAGAATCGATCAAACGTCGTAGCTTTCGCTAATATAATATAATCACTCACATAATATAATAATCAATAATATGATATAATATAAACATTTCCAACTTTTCTTTCTCTCCACTGTGCCCCTGTGAATCTTCCTTCCATCTAATTTAGCCTAATCTAAATATTGTGCTTCTATTTTACAGAGAGATGTCATCGAGAAGTCGACGAGCGAGTTCATCGACAAAGAGCAGGTGACTAGCATGGTGGCGCGGGATGTCGTCGACGACATCAGGTACGACGGATTCGCCACCTCCACTCCGCGAAAGGAATCGCCAGAGCGGCCCGGCTACCCCCGCGGAATCCCCGGATTGCGGGAAGAGAAACCGATCCCAGCCGCTGGAAAACCGAGCCGACCACCATCGCAACAGAGGGAACGGAGCCCCGTGG
>NW_006263406.1:269013-271167 GCF_000469605.1 Apis dorsata
GAGGTGAGGAGAAGCTTGCAAATATTGAAATTTCCAACCGATTTTAACCGTTTGCGACCAACCAACCGTGACTCTTCAGCATCGCTTGGATCGATGCGGCAATTCGAACGGCGACGATATATTTGTTTCGTTATATATATGTTCGATTTTTTTGGAAAAATTAAAAATTCCTTTTTAATCGTGTAAATCTTACGAGGTGTAGAATAACATGACGTCGAAAGGATGTAGATTTTCTTATCTATCAAAAGATGGATCTGCATCTAGTTAGACTAGTTTGATAGTCGTGGGAATAGAAATATTTTCAAAGTTTTTATAATAATGAAATTGGTTCGATTTTTCGTTATTGAACGACGAAATTATTTCTATTCATAAAGAAATTGACGATAGAGAAAGCAATGACAAAGATGAAGATGAAATAAGAGAAAAATATAAGAAGAAAAATAAGAATAATAAGATAGTGAATGTGAGAGCAATAATTATGTTAAAGAAAGATAAAAAGACATCGAACGATATTATCGCTATAATTGCCTTGACAAATCCATCTTGGTAATTGCTTTCATAAAATATCACGCAAAAACAATAATACAAACTTTAATATTCAATAAATTTTTTTTCTTGATAAAGATACGTAAAATATAAAAGTTTTACGCATGAAATCGTTTTAAGTTAAGAAATTCCATATATATATATTCGAAGGATATATTTCCATATAAATTCGACAGTTGCCCCCTCTTCGAATCGTTGCCAAGAACTAAGAACGAATCGATCAACAAAAACATACAAATTTCAGACGTAGCGACTCGAGGCCACAGTCGCCACAGAGCAAACCTCGGGACTATGTCTCGCCGACGAGGAAACCGGTGCCCGCTGCGGGGAAACCGAGCCGAGAGGAGAGGGTCGTTAAATCGACGCGAGGCGACGAGGGGCCGACCGAGAAGCCGAGGAGAGGAGATCAGACGCCCGATTCCCTCGAGGAGGACGACGCCCGCCAACTACCGGTCAAACTGCCCGACATATTGTCCAAGATACCCCTGAAGGAGCAATGCATATGCGAGCTCTGCACCTGTGGGTAAGCGATGTGGAATAGTCGAACGTGGCTGATATAAATTTTTTTTCCCCTTCGCTTCGGTTTTTTTGCCTCTGTCCAAATCCACTTTGTCTCTCTTCTCTGCAAAATTTTCCCCGAATCGATTTATCTTATCTTAACTGCGCTCGCACGTGTGCACACGTGACCTACTTTCGAGCTTCGAAACGTGAATACACGAATAAACGATTCGAAAATGCGAATTAACGGTTTCAATTTCTCTTCCTATCTTAAGTTGACGCGGCTTTTTTCTAATTACTACAGATCAAGATTTTTACCAATTTTCGTTCGATTGATCAACCGAGAATTTTTCTTTTTTTTTTTTAACACGAAACGCGTGTCTCATAAATTTATTTCGACGTTGCAGGCAAGGGGGGAATAGTTGATTAATGACACTCCTTGTTTTTTTTATTACGGATTTAATATTCTATCTCGGGACGAGGGACGAGTAATATCGTTACTCGGTTGTATTTGTCGTATTATTCAATCGGTTCGATCGCTATCGAAAAATCACGTTTCCGCACCACGGCGTACGTCGGGTTGCATCGAGTTGCTGTCATCACGATCGCGCATGCGTCAGCCGTTCGTGTCGTAAAGAATCTTGCAAGACGTTTCAAACCTACGCGATCTACCGTCTCGTCTTACTATTCAATTTTACTATATAAGTTGAAGGAAAAAATAGGATTTCTTTTGTTTTTTTTTTTTTTAATTTTTAACGCGATTGTAAGTTTCGATTCTCGAAGCGATTAAATCTCCCGTCTATCCTTTTATATCTCTTACGTATCGCGTAGAAAATCTTACGAGACGTTTCAAACTACGCGAGATCCTACATTTCGATACACGATCGTTTCAATAGTGAATTAAAGAAAAGATAGGATCGTTCTAATTTTTAATGTGATCGTATCTTTTAAAATAATTTCGAAGAGTTTTGATCATTTTGTATCTCTTAAGTATCGCAAAAAATCTTACAAAACTACGCGAGATTAATTTCAATACACGATCAATAGTTTCAATAGTGAATTAAAGAAAAGATCGCTTTAATTTTTAACGTGATCGTATCTTTTAATAGA
>NW_006263406.1:271225-274385 GCF_000469605.1 Apis dorsata
TTAATCTTAATTTCGAAAGGATTAAATTTTGATCATTTTATATTTCTTAAGTATCAAAAAATCTCACAAACTACGCGAGACTCATTTCAATTGTTTCGTAAAAAAATTGAAAAGAAAATAGAATCGTTTTAATTTTTAATGATTATAAGAGATCTCGTTAATTGCGAAAGGATTAAATTTTGATCATTTTATATTTCTTAAGTATCAAAAAATCTCACAAACTACGCGAGACTCATTTCAATTGTTTCGTAAAAAAATTGAAAAGAAAATAGAATCGTTTTAATTTTTAATGATTATAAGAGATCTCGTTAATTTCGAAAGGATTAAATTTTGATCATTTTCTATCTTACGTATCGTAAAAAATCTTACAAAACTACGCGAGATCCATTTCAATACACGGTCAATAATTTCAATAGTGAATTAAAGAAAAGATCGCTTTAATTTTTAACGTGATCGTATCTTTTAATAGATCTCGTTAATTTCGAAAGGATTAAATTTTGATCATTTTATATTTCTTAAGTATCAAAAAATCTCACAAACTACGCGAAATTCATTTCAATTGTTTCGTAGAAAAATTAAAGAGAAAATAGAATCGTTTTAATTTTTAATGATTAAAAAGTTAAATTTTGATCATTTTCTATCTCTTAAGTATCTCCATTTCAATACCCAATTGTTTCGTAATAAATTAAATAATAGAATCATTCTAATTTTCAATGATTAAATCTTCCAATAATATCTAGTTATTTTCAAAAGGATTAAATTTCCTGTATCTCTTACATATTACAAACAATCTCACGAGACGTTTCGAACTACAAGATCCACTTCAACATACGATTATTTCGTACAAATAATTTAAAGAAAAGATAGAATCATTCTAATTTTCAATAATTAAACCTTCCAATAATATCTAGTTATTTTCAAAAGGATTAAATTTCCTGCATCTCTTACATATTACAAACAATCTCACGAGATCCACTTCAACATACGATTGTTTCGTACAAATAATTTAAAGAAAAGATAGAATCATTCTAATTTTCAATAATTAAACCTTCCAATAATATCTAGTTATTTTCAAAAGGATTAAATTTCCTGCATCTCTTACATATTACAAACAATCTCACGAGATCCACTTCAACATACGATTGTTTCGTACAAATAATTTAAAGAAAAGATAGAATCATTCTAATTTTCAATAATTAAACCTTCCAATAATATCTAGTTATTTTCAAAAGGATTAAATTTCCTGCATCTCTTACATATTACAAACAATCTCACGAGATCCACTTCAACATACGATTGTTTCGTGCAAATAATTCAAAGAAAACATAAAATCTCTGTAATTTTTAACGTGATTGTACATATTCTAAACGATCTCGTTATAATCTGAAAGGGGTTAAATCTCGGCCGCGATTGATATTCCACGGACGAAATTCTCGATCAAATATATATATATATATACATATCACCTGTATCTCTTGTGCGTATCTGTTGGCTCGAAGCCCGAGGGTATTGAAACGTCGGCCAAGTATGGCCTCGAGGCCCTCAACCGTATTATGAAACAAGTTGTATTATGCAGATGAAGGGAACGCACGCGCCGCTGAAAACTGGGACACCAGACAAGCCCTTTTACGGGAGCTTGTTCCCGGCCAATCGCGATCCGCCTCTCCGCTTCCCTTCCTTATTCGAATACGTCTTCTTTCTACTCGACCCCTCCCTCGAAGGTGATCGCGGTTGAAAATTTTAAGGAGAAGGTGATCCGCTCGTCGAAGGATAACCCAGCCTTCCCGAAAAATCAAGGATGCAACGAAAAAGAAGAAGAAAGAAAAAAAAATCGTTTCCATTTCCATACGTGGAAGGTGATTCAGAAGAGCGGATGACAATGAAGTCGATTAATTCTCGCGGTCGAGCTTCTTTTTTTTTTTTTTTTAATCCGAGCCAAGGACGACGTTCTGGAATTACACGCTTGAAAGAGGGGCTGGAGGGGAAAAGGAAAACTTGGAAATCGGGTCAAAGACGATCGTTCCATTCTCGATTCGATCTCGATCATCATTCTCCTTCGAGTCGCTCTCAATTAGCTATTTCGTTTTTTTTATTTCATTCAATTAGCTATTTTTGGGTTTGAAAAGTTTAATATTTGTCACAAGATAGGCGGCTTCGAATGCAATTCAGGTTGGAAAAAAACGATTGAGATCGAAAATTGGTCGCTTGGTTGTTAAACCTAACCTAACCTAACCTAACCTAATCTAACCTTCCACTATGTTTATTTGTATAAACGAATGAGACGGATTGCTGGCGATTATCGGCTTCGATCTTTCGACGATTCGAATTTTGAGGATGATCGAAATTTGTTGGATCGGTCGGCGCGAATCGAGGGAAGAATCGAGCGAAAAATTGGACGATATTTCGAATATGGCGGATGGTAACAGTGGTTATAATAAAGGATCGGGAGAGAATATTCGATCGAGTCGAGTCCTCTCTGTTCTGCATCGAAATTTGGCGCGCGCTTCGTGTTTTTTTCATGTTCTTTTTTTTTTTCTTTTTTTTTATATCAACCTTTTACGGGACGATGGATTCAAACGCATCGATACGCGCGACGAGTCTCGCGAAATCTCTCTTTGACAAGTTTCCAATTTCTAAATGGCCTCGCCTCGAACTAAACTCTCTCGAACGAGGCGCGCTCACCTCAATGGCGCCGATAAAACATCCCCAATTTTAATTCGATATTTACGTATCTAATTTCTTTTTTAACGATTCTGACGACGACGAACGTACGTGTTTTTTTTGTGCTTACCTCGTCTTTTTTTCTTTTTAGAAATTTTTCCATGTTAAATTGTTTCCATTGTCGAAAAATAAAATGAGAGACACGAAACGAAATGAACGTGTTTTTTTGTGTTTATCTCGTCTTTCTTTCTTTTTAGAAATTTTGGAAATTTTTTCACGTTAAATTGTTTCCATTGTCGAAAAATAAAACCTTAAAATTCGATATTTACGCCCTTCGCTCTTCTAATATTTTTTCTTTTTTAACGATTCTGATGAGATGAACGAAACGAACATGTTTTTTTTTTGTGTTTATCTCGTCTTTCTTTCTTCTTAGAAATTTTAGAAATTTTTCCATGTTAAATTGTTTCCATTGTCGAAAAATAAAATGAGAGACACGAAA
>NW_006263406.1:274575-276889 GCF_000469605.1 Apis dorsata
CTTAGAAATTTTGGAAATTTTTCCATGTTAAATTGTTTCCATTGTCGAAAAATAAAATGAGAGACGAATGAAATGAACATATTTTTTTGTGTTTATCTCGTCTTTCTTCTTAGAAATTTTGGAAATTTTTTCACGTTAAATTGTTTCCATTGTCGAAAAATAAAACCTTAAAATTCGATATTTACGCACTTCGCTCTTCTAATATTTTTTCTTTTTTAACGATTCTGATGAGATGAACGAAACGAACATGTTTTTTTTTTTGTGTTTATCTCGTCTTTCTTTCTTCTTAGAAATTTTGGAAATTTTTCCACGTCGAAAAATAAAATCTTAAAATTCGATATTTACGCACTTCGCTTTTCTAATCTTTTTTTCTTTTTTAACGATTCTGAAACGTGGAGGAATGTGTTTTTTTTGTGCTCACCTTGTCTTTCTTTCTTTTTAGAAATTTTAGAAATTTTTCCACATTAAATTGTCGAAAAATAAAACGTTAAAAAAAGAAAACTTTGAAATTAAATTGATTCACCATTTAATAGCGGATCACGACGGGATCATGGAAGGAAAAATTTCGAATTCTCGTTGCAATATCTCGAAACGATTATCCCCTATACGTTATCGAAAGTGTAATACATTTTTGGTGGTTGATTTTGTCGGGCAAGCTGCCGTTCTGTCATATTAAACGCACGGCAAAGGGTTGGAAAGAGGGGTGGGAGAAGGCGCGTTTTGACAAGCTGGATTCACCTTAATTGACATGGAGATTGAGGTATCGATGTTTCCTTCCCTCGTTAATTACCGAAATAATAAATATCGGCAGACGTTGGTCGAGTACAACGCGGGGGTGAAACGAAGGAATGGATAAACGCATCGTTTAAAAAATCAAGATTGATCTCTAAATAGATATCCTATTAATTTGTTATTAACAGAAATTGTAATTAATGTTTTATCAGAATTTGAATTCGTAAATATCCGCGTATAGGATTAGTTCATTAATGGAAAATTCCTCAAGATCGTGTGTATTTTCATAATCTTCGATCTCGTTGCAAATATTTTCCTTTCTTTTCTTTCTTTTTTGACCTCGTACAACGAGTCACGAATAAAATTCAGAAAGTGTTTGAATTACTCAAACAACGAACTATAACACGCGCAATTCCTTAAGATCGTGTGTTTCTACAATCTTCGATCTCGTTGCAAATATTTTTTTTTCTTTTTTCTCTTTGCTATATTTTCTTCCTCCTGCAAATATTTTCCTTTCTTTTTTTTTTTTTTTTGCCCTCGTTCAACGAGTCACGCATAAAATCTAGAAAGTGTTTGAATTACTCAAACAACAAATCGTAACACGCGCAATTCCAAAGATCGATTTCACAATCTTCGATCTCGTTGCAAATATTTTTCCTTCTTTTTCTTTTTTCTCTTTGCTCCTCTCCAACGAATAAAATCTGAAAAAGTGTTTCAATTACTCAAACAACAAACAAACATGCGCAATTCCAAAGATCGTGTATATTTCCACAATCTTCGATTCGTGGATTCGCAAATTATATTTTCCTTTCTTTTTCTTTTTTTTGCTCTCGTTCAACGAGTCACGAAAGTAAAAAGTGTTTCAATTACTCAAATAAGAAATCGTAACACGCGCAATTCCTCAAGATCGTGTGCATTTTTATAATCTTCGATCTCGTTGCAAACATTTATTTTTCTTTCTTTTTCTTTTCTTTTTTTCCTTTGTTTTCCTCCAACGAGTCACGAATAAAATCTAGAAAAAGTGTTTCAATTAAGAACGAATCAAACAACGAATCGTAACACGCGCAATTCCAAAGACCGTGTGTATTTTCACAATCTTCGATCTCGTTGCAAATATTTTCCTTTTTTTTTTCTCTTTGTTCCTCTTTAACGAGTCACGAAAGTAAAAAGTGTTTCAATTACTCAAACAACAAATCGTAACACGCGCAATTCCTCAAGATCGTGTGTATTTCTATAATCTTCGACCTCTTTTTGCAAACATTTATTTTCCTTTCTTTTTCCTTTTTTCTCTCTTACTTCCCTCCAATGGCTCACGAATAATATCTAGAAAGTAAAAAGTGTTTCAATTACTCATTCAATAAACGGTAACACGCGCAATTCCAAAGATCGTGTATATTTCCATAATCTTCGATCTCGTTATAAACATTTATTTTTTATTCTTTTTCTTTTCTTTTTTTCCTTTCCTCCAACGAGTTAAGAATAAAATCTAGAAAGTGTTTCAATTACTCAAACAACAAACTATAACACGTGCAATTCCAAAGATCGTATATATTTCCACAATCTTCGATCTCGTTGCAAACAT
>NW_006263406.1:277077-277487 GCF_000469605.1 Apis dorsata
AAAAGTAAAAAGTTTCAATTACTCAAACAACAAATCGTAACACGCGCAATTCCTCAAGATCGTGTGTATTTCTATAATCTTCGATCTTGTTGCAAACATTTATTTTCCTTTATTTTTCCTTTTTTCTTTTTACTTCCCTCCAATGGCTCGCGAATAATATCTAGAAAGTAAAAAGTGTTTCAATTACTCATTTAATAAACGATAACATGCGCAATTCCAAAGATCGTATATATTTCCACAATCTTCGATCTCGTTGCAAACATTTCTCCTTCTTTTTCTTTCTTCTTTTTTCGCCCTCGTTCGAGTCACGAATAAAATCTAGAAAGTGTTTGAATCAAACAACAAATTATAACACGTGCAATTCCAAAGATCGTATATATTTCCACAATCTTCGATCTCGTTGCAAACAT
>NW_006263406.1:277674-280363 GCF_000469605.1 Apis dorsata
GAAAGTAAAAAGTTTCAATTACTCAAACAACGAATCATAACACGCGCAATTCCCTCAAGATCGTGTGTATTTCTATAATCTTCGATCTCGTTGCAAACATTTATTTTCCTTTATTTTTCTTTTTACTTCCTTCTAATGGCTCACGAATAATATCTAGAAAGTAAAAAGTGTTTCAATTACTCATTTAATAAACGATAACATGCGCAATTCCAAAGATTGTGTATATTTTCACAATCTTCGATCTCGTTGCAAACATTTCTCCTTCTTTTCCTTTCTTCTTTTTTCGCCCTCGTTCGAGTCACGAATAAAATCTAGAAAGTGTTTGAATCAAACNGAATTATAACACGTGCAATTCCAAAGATCGTATATATTTCCACAATCTTCGATTTCGTTGCAAACATTTTTCTTTCTTTTCCTTTCTTCTTTTTTTGCCTTCGACGAGCCACGAATAAAATTTAGAAAGTGTTTGAATCAAACAACGAATTATAACACGCGCAATTCCAAAGATCGTGTATATTTCCACAATCTTCGATCTCATTATAAATATTTATTTTTTATTCTTTTTCTTTTCTTTTTTTCCTTTCCTCCAACGAGTCACGAATAAAATCTAGAAAGTGTCTACTCAAACAACAAACTATAACACGCGCAATTCCAAAAATTGTGTGTATTTCCACAATCTTCGATCTCGTTGCAAACATTTTCTCTTCTTTTCTTTTCTTTTTTTTTCGCCCTCGTTCGAGTCACGAATAAAATTTAGAAAATAAAAAATGTTTACTCAAACAATAAACCGTAACACGCGCAATTCCAAAGATCGTGTATATTTCCACAATCTTCGATCTCGTTGCAAACATTTCCCCTTCTTTTCCTTTCTTCTTTTTCCACCCTCGTTCGAGTCACGAGTAAAATCTACAAAATAAAAAATATTCGTAAAATGTATTTCAATTACTCGGAACCGTATTCGTGGAATTGAACGAAGCGAGCGACTCGTGCTCGCACGACAATGATCGCGTGCGTGACCAGGATGACGTTCACCAGTTTATCAATGAGCCACGATCCACTACTCACCTCCCCCTACCATATCCAATTACCATTCTTCCCTCTTGTAATCCACAAGATTGCCCATTAACCCTCGAAAGGGGAGGATCGAGACCTCTCCCTCCCCCTCTCTCTCTCTCGATCGTTCCGAAAATTTGGAAAATTTTTCCAGACGACACCGTTGTCCCCACAACCTGGTCGCCCAGGAGCACCTGGAAATCCCACGGGACGAGCCGGTCCACGCGGTCACTTCTTACCGGGAGGAATTCGACGAGAAACGCGTGGACAGGCAGACGGTGTACCACCACGAGGACCACCTTCGAATGGAGGGGGATTTCGTGGGGGAGAGGCGGACGGATTACGTGGCGACGAGGGGCGAGAGGGCGCCGGTGAGGAGGCCGCAGGACAACCTGAGGCCGGAGGGGGAGTTCGTCGGCAGACCGAAGGAGGAGGCGCCCAAGAAGGGGGACAGGGCGGCCGTGANCAGGCCGAGGGATAATCTCAGGCCCGAAGGGGAATTCGACAGTGAGATATTTTCCTTCTCTCGAAAAAATCAAGAAAAATCCTTTCTCACTTTCTCCTCCTTCCTTTCTCTCGCTCGAGAAGGTACGACTACCACGGAGCTGGTGTTCACCGGTACCCCCGGCGAACGGCCCAGCCCAATACGTCGCAACACTTACACCAAGGTCGAGGGGGAATTCGTCGACTCGACCACCACGAGGTCGGAATACGTGGACCATCGAACGGTGCAACGGGCTGAGATCGTGAAGCGTGCGGACAACCTCACGGTGGGAGAGGGTGAATTCACGGTAAGTGGAGGAAAGTTGGATCGAAGTAAAGTTAATAGATGAATTTAGAAATGGGCGATGAGAGAGGTTGCCTTCGTCACGGTTAACAATTTTTATCACGGGTTTAATCGCTGATCGGGGACGAAAAATTTGCGATAGGGTACCTCTCGTCTCAAGGAGGATTTCCACACGTACGACGTGGTCGAGAGAGAGCCGAGGAGGCGGCTCACTTATACCGAGGAGGAGGAGGATCGCTTTTACGGGAGGACGGACGTGTTGGAAAGCAGCACCACGACGCAGGAGGAGTATCGAAGTTTCGATCGCACCGATTACAGAAGCACCGCCGTGATCAGACGGGACGATAATTTGAAGCCGGAAGGACCGTTCGAAGGCGTGCCGCACACGAAACAAGACTACGTAGTGCCGCCGATTACCAAGAGACCCGAGCCTCAGAAGCCTAAGGATAATTTGAGACCGGAAGGACCCTTCGAGGGAAGGCCCAAAGACGATTACAAGCCTACTAGAGGTGAACGGCCGGAAGTAAAGAGACCAGAGGACAATTTGAGACCTGAAGGACCGTTCGAAGGTCGTCCAAAGGATGACTACAGGCCAACCAGAGGAGAAAGGGCTGATGTGAAGAGGCCTGAAGATAACTTGAGACCGGAAGGTCCTTTCGAAGGTCGTCCAAAAGATGATTACAGGCCAACCAGAGGGGAAAGGGCTGATGTGAAGAGACCAGAAGATAACTTGAGACCGGAAGGTCCTTTCGAAGGTCGTCCAAAGGATGACTATAAGCCAACTAAAGGGGAAAGGGCTGATGTGAAGAGGCCTGAAGATAACTTGAGACCGGAAGGTCCTTTCGAAGG